>NW_022605599.1:881363-887401 GCF_008692095.1 Etheostoma spectabile | reverse complement strand
GGGGGGGGGATGAAACCATTAGATGCTGTCTTCACAGCCACCAGACTCCATTGACAAAAACAGTCATTTTACCTCGCAGAACACACCACTCTCTTCCCTACCACTGCCCTATTAGTTAGTGTGTTAGTTTTGTATATTTTAGGCCTTTATTTGACAGGACAGATGAAAACAGGAGAGGGGGGGAATGACATGCAACAAAGGGCTGCAGGTCGGAGTGGAACCCAGGCCCGCTGCGTTAAGGAGTAAACCTCTAAATATGGGCACCCGCTTTACCAACTGAGCTATCTATATTGGCTAAAATGCCAAAAGTCAAACAATAACACTTGATAGACCACAGCTCGCATGTGCGCCGACCACCATCTACTGTTGGCAATACACTGACTGTGGATAAGTTATATAACTTCCTTTCAAAAAAATCCATACTTTGTCTTTAATGTTTGGTCGAAAACCTGCTAATTTCTTAGTGAAAACTAAAACTGGGTTTACATACGCAAAGTAATAATCACTAAACTCTGAAGACTCAGAAGAAATAGATGTAAACAGTGAGAAGAGTAATGTAATTAATGCTATATTTTCTTATTCCAGAGTGGAGTGATGAGATGGGCAAGAAGTGTAAAAGAAAGAACCTGCTGAGTTGGTCGGGGAAGAAAAAGAAAGCTGCTCTGGTTTCAGGTAAAACTTCTCATCCTCCCTTTTCATGACACAAACAGTATCTTTAATATTATTTGCCTCTTGACAGCTGGACAGACCGACAGATGATTTTATATGACTCCCTCTATCCTCACAACACACACACCACACCACACACACACAAACACACACACACACACAAACACCACACACACACCCACACACACACACCACACACACACACACACACAGGGCCTTTCATTGTCTACATGTTGAGGGACATCGACATCATTGAAGACTGGACCGCTATCAAGAAGGTAAAAATTGAGGAGTACTTTTCTGACCTTGCACTGACATGTAATTTCAATTACTATTGGTGCTTTTGATCCGTTATCCCTGTTTTGTCTGGTTAATTTAGCTAACTGTAAAGACGACTAAAAGCGAGGGCCTAATGTCAACAGAGGTGTAAAGTTAAAATGGCCGATGTTCTAACTCAGGTGCCTGGGTCCATTTCCTGACAGTTCAGTATAGTGCCGTTACCGTCCTCAGCACCGGAGTTAAGAGCTGACCGGGATGGTTGCTAGCTGCTGGGGGATGGCTGTGGATGTGTCCCCGGGGCTGTAATGATAGTGGATGGTTGCTAGCTGGCTGTGTCCCCGGGGCTTTAATAATAGTGGATGGTTGCTAGCTGGCTGTGGATGTGTCCCTTGGCCAATGCTGTAATGATAGTGGATGGTTGCTAGCTGGCTGTGAATGTGTCCCCGGGGCTGTAATGATTGTGGATGGCTGCGGATGTGTCCCCGGGGCTGTAATGATAGTGGACGGTTGCTAGCTGGTTGTGGATGTGTACCTGGGGCTGTAATGATAGTGGACGGTTGCTAGCTGGTTGTGGATGTGTCCCTGGGGCTGTAATGATAGTGGATGGTTGCTAGCTGGCTGTGGGTGTGTCTCCTGGCCGGTGCTGTAATGATAGTGGGTGGTTGCTGATGTGTCCCCGGGGCTGTAATGATAGTGGATGGTTGCTAGCTGCTGGGGGCCAACTGTGGATGTGTCCCTGGAGCTGTAATGATAGTGGATGTTTGCTAGCTGGCTGTGGATGTGTCCCATGGCCGATGCTGTAATGATAGTGGATGGTTGCTAGCTGGCTGCGGATGTGTCCCCGGGGCTGTAATGATTGTGGATGGTTGCGGATGTGTCCCCAGGGCTGTAATGATAGTGGATGGCTGCAGATGTGTCCCCGGGGCTGTAATGATTGTGGATGGCTGCAGATGTGTCCCCGGGGCTGTAATGATTGTGGATGGTTGCGGATGTGTCCCCAGGGCTGTAATGATAGTGGATGGCTGCAGATGTGTCCCCAGGGCTGTAATGATAGTGGATGGCTGCAGATGTGTCCCCGGGGCTGTAATGATAGTGGATGGTTGCTTCTGGCTGTTAGCTCTAATCCTGACTGAACCCTTTACAGCTCCGGGAGACTGAAGCAGAAGACAGGGGTGTGTTAGCTAGCTAAATTACCATTAGATTAGTTGTCTATCCATACAGTTAAGGTTACTGAATTTGTGGGTTAGCCCAGAGTTATTAAACATGATCAAAACAATCTTACTAAATATAAATGAGTATGTTGGACGGTGTCGTAAGCTTCTATCACCCAACGTTAGACCTAGCAGTTGCTACTTGTCAACCAGCACCTTTACTGTAGGCACCAAAGCACTGTTCCTCGACAGGTTGGGAGGGGACTCGTTACCAGAATTCCTAGGTCTTATTCCAACGAGTTAACTGAAACTATTTTGGAAACATTTTAAAGGTACAATAGAATCTTTGGTGTTGGATCGCTCAACATTGAAATCAATAAGGTTTCTGTTGTACAATTGTGTTGCAAAGTGGGATGTAATGAATGACAAAACAATGCCATGTCCCCGCCCCAGGGCTGACGAGAACAAAAAAAACAAAAAACACGGGGTTTGTATAAAATCGTGAAACAAACCGAACCCTGGGTTTGGTGTATCGTTACCAACATAACAACTTTGTCTCTCTGCTTTCAGGCAAGAGCAGCACTGCCACCACTAAACAAGAAAGGTGAAAGTATGTGTGCCTGTCATGTATTAAATCAAACACCATGCTGCTGGGAGACTTCTTTCCTCTGAGCCAGTCTCATTTTGTCTTTCAGAGTGGTGATAACAGAAGGATCTTATTGAAGACCAGTGGCAAACCTCTCTCTCTCTCTCTCTCTCTCTCTCTCTCTCTCTCTAACTGACCCAGAAGAACCGTGCCTGACGCCAGCAACCAACCCCCCCACCCCGACTGCTTCTTGGTTTCTTATTGCTATTTAAAACAAGGATATGACAACCATGTATTTATAATTAAAATTTTAATCTTTTGTGACAAGGTTTTGCATTTTTATTCAATTCCTGCTTAATTTTTATGACTGCACACATTTTTGCAAAAGTGTAGATAACTTAAACCAAAATATCCTTATCTTTACAATATGGTGTATTTTAGTCCAAACCTAGTCATAACCAAGACCAGAGTTTATCGGGACCGAGAATTTGAGGGGTTGAGACAGAGTCAAGACCAAGTCCAGACCAGACAACATGGGACACAATGGGAGCTGATGTGGCCGTTTCTTTGAAAAAATAAATGACAATAATGGACCAGAACTGGATAAGTACTTAATTTAACACTTTAAATTACTGAGAAGATAAAAACAGTTCTTCCATGTTTTAAAGAAATAAAAACTTAAGGCCAAAATTGTCAGTTAGAGCTTCCTGCCACAACTTCCAAGTCCACGTGACAGTCTGTTCAATAAGTAGGTCACAAGAGGGGCGGCCTGGGCTTCTCTTCCCCCATGCCCTCTGCGTTGCGTTCCCCACGCTGCAGGCACTGGGGAGGAATGAGGGCAGCTCTTAGTCAAGGGTAACACACAAGACAGTTCTTTTCCACACGCCCAAGGCAGGTAGCTAAAGGACTTTCCTTTACTTACAGGCATTGAATCCTTCATTCAGGTGGCTGCACCCCCCTGCTGCTTCGGCCTCTGGCGACGTGTCCTGATCCGCACCACCACTCGTTCATCTGCCCTTCCTTCAGTTCGTCACAGCTGTTGACCATCCAGGCTGCTCCAGCCTGGATGCCCATCTCCGTGTCCTCTGCTGTTCAGTGTGCCTACTTCTCTACTGTCGTCTCCGTCAGTCCGTTTCTGTTCCATCTTCCTCGCCTTCATCCATGTTCCTTTCCTCCTGTCTGTTCTCCTTTGCCTCTTTTCACGCTCCCCGCCACACCTGTTTTCCATCAGTTCATTAGTTCTCCACACCTGTCTTTACTCAGCCCATCAGTCCAGGCCACGCTGTGTGAAAGTCAAAGGCAGGGCTTGCAGTGTCGTCATAGTGGTGTGTGTGCATATATATCAACACACTATACTAAACAGTTCATGCAGTAAGTTTATAAAATGCACAGAAAACAGAATTAAAATAAACATGCATACACTAAAATCCTTAAAAACACACGTGCCAATTGTTAAATTAAAAAACACTGTCACGACAATACACAACAACAATCAAGTTAGTGGCACACAAAGGTATTATATTCTGTATATATTGACATTCTTCACCTTTGACACATACAGTAACTGGCTAATATATATATATATATATATATATATATATATATATATATACATATAGCTAATATTCAGTAAATCCCTTTGGGTGAGGGCTGAAGAGATTTCTGGAGTTTTGGTACAAAGGCAGATTGATAACTTTAGCTTGCTAGCTTCGCTAGTGTCACTTACACTTAGCTCACCTTTCTTTATGCCGATAGAAAATGTGTCAATCAGCATTAGATTGCAGAATGTATACTCTTTTAGATGTTTTACAAATAAACTCATAAAAAATATTATAAAATGTATTACGTAAAATGTTATTACCGGCAATTTGGCTTCTTCTCTTGTCAACTACATTCATTTTGGGAGTGCGTGTAAAGTATTTTAGACTAGAAATGAGTCAAGTTGTTGGTTGCATTTGAAGCAGGAAGTTTGACATCCAATCACAGTAATGATGTTAATACATAAATCAGTTTAATTATTTATTAATTAGACGTGGGCTGGCTGCTAGTTATCTATCTATGACTGTGACAATGGTGTGATGATTCAGATGGACTCCCAGACAAGACGGTGCTCACCCAGCTGGCCAATAGGAACCTGGCCCCGCCCAGGACACTATTTTCACATTGAGAGAAAAATCCTGAGAGGAGAGCAAAAAGTTCAATGGAGAGCAAAGACTTTTTGAGAGAAACACTTTGTTAGGGAACTTTTTTTCACACTGATAGCAAAAATATAAATTTGAGAGTTTAAAGTATTTTGAGAGATTTTTTTGCTATTGGTATGAAAACTTTTTCTCTCAAATATATTTTTTCTTTCTCATAAAATGCTTTTTTGCTATCAGTGTGATAACTTTTTCTCTCAAACATTGTTTTCTGGCATGTATTAAAGAAACAATTGTAGCTCTATAGCTAGCAGCCCATGTTCAACAGTTTCAACAGTAGGACAGCGCTGTGAGGCGTTCAGGATTATCTGGTGAAAAACAAAAACGTCTCATTTTCAAGCTTGTTAAGATGTTTATGGTAAGATGTGAAGATGAATTTGTGATCAAATTCCTCAACAGTCATTGGTTGATCTTTATCTACTCCCAGCCACTTACTTCACATGCACAATGATCTAGTTGAGTTTACATTTAGTCTACAAAAGGAAATCAAGCTAAATGTGGAGGTGATGATGTGCCAGAGACAAGCAAAAGACAAGAGTGGATTTGGACAGTGTTTATTTGACATGAAAAGATTGAAGGATGACATTTTTTGTACGTGTTCACATGTATGATTCACATGGCTGCAAAAACCAAAAAGAACGAGAAAGAGCTGTAAATATGGATAAAGTACAGAGCTTTTTTCTTTCCGTTTCTCTGACAAACAACACACAATTTAGTTTTTCTCAGGCTTCTGATTTACTTTTTTCTTCAGAAAAGTCAAATACACATTCTATCCTAAACAATCCTCTGTCCTTAAACTACATTCTAGGCTCATTTGAAGTTGGTGCTGGGTTGAAAATGCATCGTATTCCTTTCTTTGACTATAATTACCTTGACTTTGCATCTTTTATCTTTTTTTTTTAATCTGTTCTAAATGTACCTTCAAAGAGGGTATTTTTCAAGTTTTTTGGTCAAGGTATTTGAGACTCTACTACTCTGGTGGTAACTCTACACTACATGCAACTAATCGTTTCCTTTCCTCCCTTAACCTTGTCGTTTTCTCCCCTCAGCGTTTTTAGAGATGAATCCCTTCTTCATCTACTCCTCGACCCCACTTCCCTTCTTTCTCCTGAGTGCAAATCGAGTGGTTTCCTTTGGAGCCTGCAGTTCATGATA
>NW_022605599.1:855348-881353 GCF_008692095.1 Etheostoma spectabile | reverse complement strand
CTTCCTCATTAGCTCACAGGTGCTTGCTGAGTTTGCGCGCCTGCCTCTCCCTGGCTTCCAAGGCGGCTTTGGTATCCATCAGCTCGTCCAGCTGCCGGCGCATTAGGGCCATGTCGAGCTGGGTGGACTCGCACTGCTCCCTCAGGGTGGCCGACTCCACCCTCAGCTGCGTGGCGGCCATGGCCAACTGCTCGCTGCGTTCACGGCACTGCATCTGCATCCTCTTGGCATCGTTCAGGAGGGACTCCACACTCACTGCCACTGACTCCTGCTGATTTTGAGACATGTTCTGGACAGACAGAGGGATGGATGGAGGGAGGCCAAAGCTCAAACAGGAGCAGGGATTATACAATAACTGGGACATTTAAGCAGAGACTTGGTTGTGAACTACAGCTATCCTGCCAAAAACTCTGATGAAGTGAATCATCAGCTCGCAGTCAGATGTCCAGCACAGATCCACAGGTTTTAAACAGAACATTTGACCCGTAGAGAGCGAAGTAGCTTAAAGAGGCTAATCACGGCTTAGCTCAGTCTACAGTGGCCACTGCTCTTGTCTGTGCTTCTCTTTTACCCCCATCCTACCATCAGTCTCCATTTTCCACTCTTCTTGTTTTTTTACATAAGAAAGGTTTATTTTTCTAATCAGTAGCCCAATATAACAGCCAAATAAGAAGAAAAGGTCTTACCATACACTTCAAAGTCCAATTTATCACAAGCTTTGTGGTTTTTGTCTGAGACTCGAGTGGAAGACAGTCCTTGGTGTTCTCCAGAGTTCTCTCTCTTCTTGGTTGTCCTTTTCAGACTTCCTGTGTGTATGTGTATATATGTGTGTATATATATATATATATGTGTTTATGTGTTTAAAAAGAACAGACAGAACTTCCAGGTATGGATTCTACTATAGGTCTGGAAATCAACTTACAGAACGAGTATGGCTCCT
The DNA here is from genome assembly GCF_008692095.1 of Etheostoma spectabile. Lineage (NCBI taxonomy): Eukaryota > Metazoa > Chordata > Actinopteri > Perciformes > Percidae > Etheostoma > Etheostoma spectabile. The sequence goes on along the minus strand of NW_022605599.1, from coordinate 880,413 downwards.
TTAAAGTGTCGGTTTGTCTTCCCTAAATATTTGTCTGGTCATTCTCGGTTGCCATACGTCTCTACTTTCTCTCAGTCTTCAGCGAGCATTATCTTCTACCTCAGGGCTCAAGCCGGGTCAGGTAATCCATGGAGATTAGACAATTAAGGAAAGAGAGTAGGAGTCACGTTGTAATAACATGAGTACGATGTCTATTTGGACCTCTCAGGCTGACGGCTAAATAATCATTCTAGATTTGAGTCTTAATTTGCTAACCATTGATTCATGAATGTATATTTTATACTCAACAATAATTTGCAAAATAATGATAAGGTTTGAATTTCTTTAGGGGCGACTTGATATAGACCTATTTTACCAGGTTGTGGTCAAACTGATTGGATGCCAATCAATAACACAACGTGGACTAGATGAATAGACTGACTGAGGCTGAGTGCCATTAGCTCTGTAAAGGGTCAATGCCGAGACACAGGGCAAAATAATGTTATTTAGGGGTAGATTATTATCTGGAGGTTTTTTGGTCAGTTTGTAGAGTTTCTGTATCAACGTTTTATTTGCCTGATACCGATAAAGTTAATGAATTCAAAGGTGCGCTACGTTTGCTCGGCTACAGCTCTGCGTTCAGACTTAATGTCCCGCCCACTATCTGACTATCTCTTACTGGGTGTTATGTTACATGGTTCTAATTTATTAAATAATTGCTTAGCATTTAAACACAGTTTTGTGTTTCCAAAATCTTAATTTTGACTTTCACTCTAGATGCATATCGGTTCCAAATATCGGTTATTGGTTTCACTAACTACCAACAACTGCTATCGGCCTTGAATACAAGTATCGGGGAATCATTCTTCTTCTTATCATTGCTGTTAAAAATGGGATGGCAGAATAAAGTGTTGTAAAAAAGCTTTTAAATGCATTTCCCCAAAGAACCACAAGAGGTGTGAGGTTGTGTTTCTAGAGGTTACTGACTCAATCACTCATTACATCACTTCATAACCACAATAATACGATATGACTTACCACACAATATACAACTTTTTATCCAGATGCTCACAGAAGAAAATTACCTTTGCAAATGACAATGAAGTGACACCAGATTTATACTCGGGGACAAGTGAGTCCTTTCTTGTTATCAACCAGCAGAGGGAGACCCGGTTCAACATATCTAGTTCTACGGCTCCCTTCCCTTCTGAAATACATGCAGAAATCACATTTGAGTCGTTGTGCTTTAACTCTTTGGTTTATTTGTTGCAACAAAAATAGCATACCAAGTGTCAAATGGCATCACAAACCAAGTGATTGATATGTTGACATACAGCCATTTTAGGTAAGGTGCAATATCCCAAACATAGGATTTGATGAGCCCCTATAAGTGAACCAGGATATTAGATGTAACAGGATGGGAGCACATGTGTCATACCTTAAAGTAAAAAAAATCATCTGAATTATTTGTTGCATAATGGAACTTTCAGCCTCTTTTTCCTCATTCAATAGTTATTTTGTATGTAAACATTTGTTTCTGTATGTATTGGTTATTTGACGTTAATGTGTAATATGTTGTTCATGTTTGTTTATGTATGCACTAAGGCAAATTCCACATCAGTAGAACTTATTGTGACAATAAACCCTTTTGTGATTCTGCTATAATGTCATTCTTATTGTTTGGAGCTGTAGCAGGTGCTTCTTCAAGCAGTGCTTTAGTTCACATAGTGACACTGAACTATGTGAAATGAAATGAAGAGAAGAGCAGAGACGATTGGCCTCAACGTCACACTAACTCAGTAACTACAAAAGAAAAAAATACAGAAATAGAACTAGCATAGGCACATAGTGGAAAATCAGAATCCTAACTTCTCAAAGATTTACTTTTGTGTTTTTTTTTACTGAAGCTGTTGAGGAGTATCTACAATAATTTGTAAAATGAGGGAAAACATGTTTTACATAGGACACATCTGCCAAACACATACAAAATACTAAATCTGATCACATTAATTAAATAAAAAGAATGAATGCCTGCAATTAGCATTCTCCCATTTGTTGTTACATTTTATGAACAAAATACAACAAACGCAAATTTCTGTGTGACCCAGTAGTTAGACATCTGACGAGGCTTTCATAAGTAAATATAGGAAATGGGTACATGTACCTAGATGTACGTAGAGGCTTTAGAGGACTGCTGGATCAGGACCCAGAGTCAGGCAGAGGAGGTGGCCGAGTGGTTAAGGCGATGGACTGCTAATCCATTGTGCTCTGCAGGCGTGGGTTCGAATCCCATCCTCATCGGGAGTCACTGCATCTATTGTATCTATGTGTTGCATCACCCTTGGCAAATACATGCTACTCCGAGTATCATGTGTTATCTCACAAAAATATATGAGTATTCCCTGGAATACAAGATAGCATACACCCTTTTTCACACATTATTGTGTTGTGCTAGTGTATGTGTGTTTCTGTAAGTCATCTGTGACCCCCGTCCTCACTGTGGCCTCGCAGGATTGTTGAAAAATGGCTCTGTCTCTGCAGCCGTCACCCCCGCATCACTGAAAAGCCCCCCGGCTGGCCCGCCGTACCCTTCATACCCCTCTACAATCGCCTTCGGCCCTGAACTCTGACGCCTCTGTACGAGCACCAGCACCCCGATGATGAGCCAGAAGAAGAAGTTGACCCACACTGATGTCTGAGAGGAGACAACACATGACACACGAGACGGACATGAAGCTCTTTCATCTGAATCTCAACAGCTCGCAGGTCTTGGTATCGTTCCAAAATGTTCTATACCATGACTTGGGTACAGGAAACGTTACACCCATTATATGGGGCTGACCATGAAAATGTTTAAAAGGTTGTGTTGTTCCTAGTTTGTGATCACAGTAGGTTAGCTTTATTGACTAGTACAACAACATAATCCAAAGAATTACTAGAACTGGTTATTGAATCCATTCTAGACATGAAACAAAAAACTGGATGAAGCCTACTGACCTCGGCTTTGTGAAGACTGCTGTAGAACCTTTCCCCATTGAGTGGACTGACCCATTTTCTGGCCTGGGCCTCTTCACATCTTGAGAAAAAGGATTAGATTACATGTTATAAAAAGTTACAGATAATACAGTTTCCACATATCTTGTGTGTGCTAGCAGTCGCTAACAGGAGATATTTCCGCTGCCAAAGTCCTTTCTAAATCACTGGGGAAGATTAAACCATCCACATTACCCACTGGTGTGTTCTTTCATATGGCATGGGAAAAGACAGTTGACTGAAAGGCAAGTCTTTTTAATAGTGATGAAGGAGGCTGGGAAAAAGAAACTGTTCTGAGTAGCAGACATGAAGTAAAGCTCACCTAGGTTTCATATCCTTTTTCTTTCATTTCTGACTTGTTTATGACAGGTTTTGGTTTTGTGTGGGCATGCCGTGGCATGCATGTGTCAACGGCCGCAATGTGTGGGTGTGTGTGTGTGTGTGTGTGTGTGTGCCACCTGGTGACGTTGTGAACGTTCTGTATGACCGAGTTGCAGAGCGAGTCACGTCCGATCTTCAGCATGCACCCCGTGATGAGCAGGAAGAACAGGAAGACGCCACTCACAGCAATGATCAGGTTCATCCCCACGCGCTCCCTGGGGAGGAAAGAGCAAGCAGAAAGAGCGTGAGTACGGCTGTAAACTTCAGAATAAAGGGTTATTTAGAAAATAACCCTAACCCCAAATGAAGAAATTACAACTATGTTACAATGGCACGGCCTCTTTTTGAGTTCTATTGCTCCCTCCTCACCAGTTCTGCAGCAGGTACTAGACCAGCTGCTGCATGTTTTTTTCTACTTGCATTTGTAATCCAATTCTTTCACACATGCATGCCTGTGATGGCTAAAAAAATGGGAAAGTACTGTATGGGATATTGGTATCTGTTTTAACACATTCTATTGATCATGCTTCCCTTTTTGAGAGGAAACGTTGACTAGAGCCATTACCTTCTGATTTCCCCGTCGATGCAGCAAGTGTACACCCAGTACAGAGACAGCGAGAAGCACACCACCGCGACTACGACTGATATGGCCGACACAAAGTAGCAGAGAGACGGGGCGCTGGAGGACTGGACGTCGATGGAGCTTTCTGTAGCGTTGTAGTTCACCAGTCCATAAAGCATGCAGCGGCCTCCAAAGTCCCCCTGAGAGACGGCAGAGAGCATTTCATTCTGCCATTTTCAGACTTTCAATAACTCAATAACTTCCTTTTTTACATTGTTAGGACACACACACACACACACACACACACACACACACAGCACCTGACTTCTATAAAGAAGTAGTGATAAAGATTGTGCACGAGGGCCATCTGGTCACATGGTGCCTCTAGTTTTAGAAGGCCTCGTAGAATGGGAGCAGCTCATGGAATGGAAGAAGTAATACTATATGATAATAATAATTATTATTATCTTAAGGAGGGACAGCCGAGTTCCCCTGCCGTAGCCTTGGGATGGTTCAACACTTTTACTGTGTATGGTAAATCTAAAGAGAAGTACCATCATCACTTAGCAGGAAATCAGAAGAAAGTGAAAGCGTCTTTTTTTACACAGTGCGCGAGCGTAAAAACGGTAGAGATGAGGTTTGATTAAGAAAGTAGCCTTCTATGGTGCTTTTTAGAACATATACCGCAAATGTAATGTAAAAATGAAGTATAAATAAAGTGCCAAAAGTAGCCTACAACGTGCTGTGAATTTCTTTAGTTTAGTCTGTCTTTGAACCGACACACGCACTGGAAACGTGAGTGGAACCGGAAGAAGGTGGACAGAAAAGAAGCATTAGCTTAGTTTATTATTATTATTATTATTAATAATATTAGTGAAATCACCTGGACTATGGTGATGGAGGCGGCGGCAACAATCCCACAGACGAAGCAGCTGGCGTACAGAGCCAGCTCCAGCAGCAGCAGCACCGCTAACGCCATCGTCGGGTCCGGGTCCCGGGTCCTGTCTGCAACGCACCAGCGTAAAGCTAGCCACAAGGACATACATACCACTTCCGGTACACTCTTTCAAAATAAAACCCTAGCTCAAGCGCACAGTCGCAACGGTAAACCGTGAAAATAATGAGCATTTATTGAAATAGAATGATTACAACTGGATACATATCCTCCCATTCAGTTTTATAGAAGTACTACAGAAAGCAAACACAAAGCCAGAAAATGGGATTTCCAAAATCGGAAAACACAACAAACGTGTCATAGGTCACAAAAACACAATATGAAAGTCTGTCAACAAAGCTCGATGGGATCATTTTAATACACATAACTTACCTTTCTCTTCTTTATGCAATAGAAAACATTTCGCGCTAAAATTTGAAGATTAGAGATATGCTTTCCGATGTTATTTTGGCTTTTTTGGTTGGCTTCAGTCCTCCCTCTTCTAGTTTCAATGAGCAACTGCTTCTCTTGAGCTCCACCACACAGGCTCCGTCCACGTAAAAAAAAGCGTAAAAGTCGTTTATTTGTCACGCTGATGGATGAGGAAGTTCAACACTGGTTGGCATACAGAGCAATTTCCTTCGGGTCAGTAGCTGCTTTCAGCTGATAACCCAGAAAGATAGAGTAAAAGCTGTGGGAAGCAGAATACAGGGATGAGAAATAGATGATGAATCTCCTTTTTATGCATGTAAATGTAAAAGGTTTACACTGTAAATGCTATAATCTGTGAAGATGCATTATTCAGTCCTATGTTGATAGTGGACAGAACAGATCAGGTGGCTAGACTTAGTCAAAGGCTGAGCTACTTCAGGATTTAACAGAACATGGTGTTACATATATTACAATAGCATAGTCATATGACACAAGTCACGAGGTTAGATTAAGCATTCTGGGGATGAAACACTTCTGCAGTAGAAATACTAATTCCTGATCCTGACACATAACCAAAGCTACAGGGAATTTGCTACATCACTCAAGTTCAAGCTAAATAATGATGGATCAAGAGTATCAAGATGTTCTTACGTGGTCTATTTTTTATTTTCAAGAGAGACTTGTCATATGATGAAAAAAAGGTTTTGAAGTTGAATAAAGCTGCTGCCTTGATGAAGTTTCCCTTCAAAGCTAATCATTACTGATTACACAAATAGGCTTTCTACAGTCTGTAGTCAGGCTCCGGGTCTGTGTCGGGCCACTGCACACTCCTCCAGATGTTCTGTGCTGGGAGGAGTTCCAATTCATTTGTCTGAAGAAGAAGCACACAAAGTGATGCCACAATAATATTCAAAGGGGCCATTTTGTTTGGAAGCATCAGTCACAGCCTTAACATTGATTTGGTGTCACAAAGCCTTCACAGATCCTAATATAATTTATAGCTATATGAAATGGTGTTGATGTTGAATGCTGGTTAATTCTCAAATGTTGACAAAGACAATCCAAAACATAAGTTAATTAGGGAATATTTTCATTGATATGTGTGTTCTGTGTCTCTTGTGATCAAGCAAAGCCTCTCTTCCTTCAAAATGCCAAACTGAAACTAGTATGTGGAGCATGCACCTAAGCTAAACCCGGTCCACGCTGACCAGACCCTTACTCCAGCTTGTCAATCAAAAAAAAGGTGTGGTTTGGATACATTGCTAACATAGAGAAACTGTGTGTGTGTGTGTGTGTGTGTGTGTGTGTGTGTGTGTGTGTGTGTGTGTGTGTCTCAGGTGGCTAACCCTAACCAGGACTGGAGCCTTACACAGCCATTACTAGGTATTAGTGTCTATGTGTGTGTGTGGGTATGTGTGTGTGTTGTTGGTGTTTTAGTGTTGTTAGATTAAGGCTTAAAATATGATGGTATTAGTGTTGATACCAGGACCTGAAAACTAAGAGAGAGAGAGAGGAGAGAGAGAGAGAGAGGGAGCTGTGTGTGTTGTGTGTGTCGTGTGTGTGTGTGTGTGTGTGTGTGTGTGTGTGTGTGTGTGTGTGTGTGTGTAGTGAATCCAGACATCACAACACAAGCCTGGTATCACTTTAATTCACTGAGAAGACTACACACCCAAATTCACCAAAGTCTGAATGAGGCACAGCTCTAAAGAATACAATATGTACAAGTACAATATAAAAGAGAGACCAATAAGAGCCATGAGAAAAAGGGATAACAATAACAATAACACTTGAAAACACATCACAAATAGTTTACATATGGGCTCGGTCTCCCAGAGGGGGGGTGGGGGGGGGTAAGCCAGAGGAGCAACATTTTAATGGACACAAAGCAACGTTTCTTCCAGATAAAAGAGTCATGATATACAGTAGATGGAAAGTTTCCGCCTTTGGGAAACAAATGTCAATATATACTAGGCAAACAGCCTGTTTAGTTTAGCATCACATTAAGGAATACAAAAACAGAAGTGAATATTTCAACAATAAGATTACATCAAGGAAACAACAGAACATTATTTTTACTATTTTAAATCCAATATGTTCTCCCACCCTGGCAGAATTGTAATTGCATTTTAAATACATTGTGTCATCATGTACAAAAGCTATATAATAATTCAAAATTGAACAAAGAGATGGATATACATGTACAAGCAAAATAAATCTATTGACTGAAACCACTTCTCTTGACCAGGGGCAGTTTCATGTTTTCTTTTTTTAAGTCTTACAAGTAATTTAACATCCAATATATTGTGTAATGTTAATGATGATGATTGGTCCTCTTGTCTTCTTCAAAGATTTCCAAGCCTGATTTCTTTAGTGGATCCAAATCATCCCGACAGATGTGGAAACATGTCTGTAACTAAAGTGTAAATGTTGTAGATCAAAAAAGGAACTCCTTCTGACAATCCAGAGAAGCGCACACACAAGGCAACAACTGCAGTTTCTTTCTAACCAACAATCCCATTGGATGGTTTGACAAGTCTCTAATGTAAATCTGTGAACACACTCCTGAGAGAGAGCAACATTGGAATGTTTGGGTGTGATAGTTGTGCAAGATTGCTAATGATTACACAGCAATATTACGCTTTTCTTAAAAGAAATGTCCATCAGGGAGCTGGATTTTTCAGAGTGGGAACACCGGTCACAGTGAAAGGAAAATCTAATCTGAGAAACTTGGTTCTGGCTCAGGTTGTGGACTCTATGTCTGAAAGCATCTGAAAGATATATCTGTGCAGCAGTGCTCATGCTTGGTAAACAGTCTGCAGTACATTTGATTATTGAGGGAATGCATAGAATGGTATTTTTGGGTGAAATGCAATCCTTTGCAAGGGACTGCCAGGGAATGTTTATTACATTTATTTATTCATGACATGTGAATGAATGATGTGTAGCCAGGGCATCAGCCATCTCCTGGTAACACACCAGACACAGCATGTATGCATATTTCCATGGCATTGTTAATAAAAACCAGTCAATCAGTCTATTCCAGCATTGTAGCTACAGCAACTCGTATTTTAATGACACCCGTGTAGCAGCACTGTGATTCCACAAGTCATCTGACGTTTTAATTCAATTGCATTGTCGCGTTCCACGATAACTGCAGTCACAAGACTCTTATCACGCCACTGATGGTGTCAGTAGAACTGTTCACCCTGTCCAATCAAGCATGTCTGCACAATATGTCATATATATATATATATCACCTACCGTTCAAAAGTTTGGGGTCACATTGAAATGTCCTTTTTTTGAAGGAAAAGCACTGTACTTTTCAATGAAGATAACTTTAAACTAGTCTTAACTTTGAAGAAATCCATCTCTACATTGCTAATGTGGTAAATGACTATTCTAGCTGCAAATGTCTGGTTGTTGGTGCAATATCTCCAAGGTGTAGAGGCCCTTCCTCAACTATCACTCCAGTGGTCTAATGGTCCAATGTGTTTGCTCATTGGCTCAGAAGCTTTGATGATTAGAAAACCCTGTGCAATCATGTTCACACACTGGAAACAGTTTAGGTCGTTACGAAGCTCCAAAACTGACCTTCCTTTGAGCAGATTGAGTTTCTGGACATCACATTTGTGGGGTCAATTAAACGCTCCAAATGGCCAGAAAAAAAGAACTTTCATCTGAAACTCGACAGTCTATTCTTGTCCTTAGAAATGAAGGCTATTCCATGCAAGACATTGCTAAGAAATTGAAGATCTCCTACAACGGTGTGTACTACTCCCTTCAGAGGACAGCACAAACAGGCTCTAACCAGAGTAGAAGAAGAAGTGGGAGGCCGCGTTGCACAACTGAGCAAGAAGTACATTAGAAGTACATTAGAGTCTCTAGTTTGAGAAACAGACGCCTCACAGGTCCCCAACTGGCATCTTCATTAAATAGTACCCGCAAAACACCAGGGTCAACATCTACAGTGAAGAGGCGGCTGCGGGATTCTGGGCTTCAGGGCAGAGGGGCAAAGAAAAAGCCATATCTGAGACTGGCCAATAAAAGAAAAAGATTAAGATGGGCAAAAGAACACAGACATTGGACAGAGGAAGACTGGAAAAAAGTGTTGTGGACGGATGAATCCAAGTTTGAGGTGTTTGGATCACAAAGAAGAACGTTTGTAGATGCAGAACAAATGAAAATGCTGGAAGAATGGCTGACGCCATCTGTTAAGCATGGTGAGGTAATATGATGGTCTGGGGGTGCTTTGGTGCTGGTAGGTGGGAGATTTGTACAGGGTAAAAGGGATTCTGAATAAGGAAGGCTATCACTCCATTTTGCAACGCCATGCCATACCCAGTGGACAGCGCTTGATTGGAGCCAGTTTCATCCTACAGCAGGACCAGGACCCTGAACACACCTTCAAATTGTGCAAGAACTATTTAGAGCAGAAGCAGGCAGCTGGTCTTCTATCGGTGATGGAGGGGCCAGGCAGTCCCCAGATCTGAACCCCATTGAGCTGTTGTGGGAGCAGCTTGACCGTATGGTACCAGGAAGTGCCCATCCAACCAATCACACTGGTGGGAGCTGCTTCTGGAAGCGTGGGGGGGCATTTCTCCAGATGACCTCAACAGATTAACAGCTAGAATGCCAAAGGTCTGCATGCTGGAATTGCTGCAAATGGAGGATTCTTTGACCAAAGCAAAGTTTGATGTAAAAAAATCTATTTCAAATACAATCTATTTCTAACCTTGTCAATGTCTTGACTCTATTTTCTATTCATTTCACTACGTATGGTGTGAATAAGTGGACTTTCAGGAAACCCTAAATTGTTTGGGTACCCCAAACTTTTGAACGGTGTATTATATTATATATATATATATATATATATTATCCTCTAAAACAATCTTTTTCTCAAAATGACTGAATTCTGAATTAAACAAATAGTAGAATTGTATGGATTTGATCAGTTCTTACAGTGTTGTACAGTTTGTGAAGGCTTTGATAAAATTCTCTTTTTTTCAGTGAGTTTGGGAGTTATGCATGCATTTGTATACCATGTGTACCAGATGAAAATGGTTCCATCATCAGCCAACAGGACAGCCAGGCAGTCGGAAGGCATCTGGTACAGGACTGTCGAGCTTACAGATGATTTTATAGATCCCTTTCTTCCAGCAGGGGTCACTGTCTCTCCCAGTCCAAATGGCTGAGTAAAACTCCCTCAGAGCCACTTCGGAGACCTCGATGAACCGCTCTGGGACCTGCAGACAGACGATGGCAATTATGTCCAAGCATAGAATACTTCACCGTCTACAGCCTTAGGGCTTTGAATTATGGACACACATGGGAATTGGTAAGAATTCACACAAACTAAATCTACAAGCTCAGTACGGGATATGATCCAGTCATACAAACAACCACCAGGTATGCTACCATAAATCTTTTGTATTTATTCCAATTTTAATGAGATTTACATGGCAGTGAGAGGTTTTTTATCACACCATCAATAGGAGGCAGATGATGATGCACGTTATGATGGCTGTTCACCCACATTCAGGTGTTTTCACTTCTTTTGCCTGATGGATGTCTCTGGTAGGATACAATGCCTCGTTCATATTTTCCTGATTCTCCTGTTAAAGCGGGCAAGATACACCCTATCATTTCTTTTTTTTAAGATTATTTTTTGGACATTTCAGCCTTTATTTTATAGGTCAGCTGAAGACATGAAAGATGAGAGAGAGGGAAATGGCATGCAGGTTGGAGTCAAACCCGCGGAGTGAACCTCTACATTTCATTTCTTATTAGTGCATGGAGTTTGGTGACTTTGCTTTTCTTTTCTTTTTTTTTAGTGAGAAAAGCACAGGTGTGAAGAATACCATTAATGATAGCTCTGTTGATGCAGCGTGGACAGGTTATTAATTACACCTCCTTGGCCCCCGTGTGTGAATGTGTGTGAATGTGTGTGAATGGTGAATGGTTCCTGTACTATGGAAAAGCACTACATAAATACAGTCCACTTACATTTCCATTACCTGTGCTCATCCTGGACTCTGGGATGTTATTTATCTCCCAGGTCTTTCATAAAGAGAAGGTATAGACCAGACTCTGGGATGTTATTTATTCCAGGTCTTTCATAAAGAGCAGGTCTAGACGGACTCGGGATGTTATTTATCCCAGGTCTTTATAAAGAGCAGTCTAGACCGGATACTGGGATGTTATTTATTCCCAGGTCTTCATAAAGAGCAGTCTAGACCAGACTCTGGGATGTTATTTATCTCCCAGGTCTTTCATAAAGAGCAGGTCTAGACCGGACTCTGGGATGTTATTTATCTCCAGGTCTTTCATAAGAGCAGGTCTAGACGGACGGGATGTTATTTCTCCCAGGTCTTTATAAAGAGCAGGTCTAGACCCGGACTCTGGGATGTTATTTATCTCCCAGGTCTTTTCATAAAGAGCAGGTCTAGACGGGACTCTGGGATGTATTTACAGAAACCCAACAATCCACCAGAGTAGACACTAGGCCACAGAGGCAAGGAAAACCTCCTGTTAATGGTCTGCCATGAATTAAAACGGGGGGGGGGGAGGTTCCCAGTTTCAACCAGAGCGGAAAACTAATCAGCCAGTTAACTCCAAACACCTGTGTAGGTGAGCAGGTTCCTCTCCCAGCTGCACTTTTTCATTCTCATAATGAGCTGAGTGACTTCTGTTTCTGACCCAACAGAGAGGTGATTTAGTTTTCCAACTGGGACATAAAGCCTTGACATTGTGGAAAACGTCAAGGTTGGTTTGTACAGCTACATTTGTATTGCATTTTCAAGGCTTAATCATTATTGGAGTTTCCTTGAACACAAATCTACCTTGTCCACGGCTAAAAATTATAATTTCTGTTGAATACACATTGACGCTGTACCATATACTGTACATTTAATATTAATGGTCTATGCATTGTACACATTACAGGAATACAGGACTAAGACATATCTGGTTTCCTGAATTGTTGTCTGACAGCTTTATCACAAGGTGGCCGGTTAGCTCAGTTGGTTAGAACATAGTGCTGCTAACGCCAAGGTTACAGGTTCGATTCCTGGCCTTGAGAATATGTTAAATGTGTAGGATGTTCCCTAATTGAATATGTAACACAATAATCTTTACTTATTAAACTTTATTTATATAAGGACCTCTGGAAGTCTTATCATAAACTCCCTTAAAATCACATACATTTTGTCACCTATGTTTGAAGTAATCTGAGGTTTAGAGAGTATGACCTAGGACTCAACAATTATGACCTTGTGAAAATGTTTTACTACTATCACTATTATTATTTCTAAATTCTTATATCCACTCATTTATTACTTATTCAGAGTGTTAGTACTATGGAGGGGTTATATATCTAAGCCAAGGTCTCTAGAACAACACTATTTCCCAAATAATCATTCCATATAAACCATCATACATGATAAAGAGTAAACTTGCTCTACCTCTAGTTTAGAGCTCACTGAGACCGTCAGCTCAAATTGAATTTTCGGTGACCAACACCACCTTCACGTCATTGTATTGCTCTTTGAGAGTGTAAGGATTGGCTGTGGATCGTATTATCTCATAACTGAGGCCGGTTAGCTCAGTTGGTTAGAGCGTGGTGCTAACGCCAAGGTTGCGGGTTCAATCCCTGTACTGGCCATGATAGCTTGTCGATCTCAAGCATTAAGCGGTTTCAAGGCATTGAACATCTACTTACATAAACTGCCTTATATATTACAGTAGTTGAAAGACACATATCAAGCATCTCTTTAACTGTGATTATTTAGAACAGCTGACAATCAAGCCTGGGGACTATAATTAAACACCTAAAAGTATAATGACATGAAAAAAACTACAATTTCAATTAAAAAATGTTATCACTTCATTCATGCTGTTGTTTTACAGTGTTTACCAATGCTTTAGCTAATCCGTTATTCACAAGGTTAAAAATATAAGAGCTCTCTATCTGGCAGAGCACCAGCCATCCTGCATTGGACAAACCAAGGGTTAATGTGATAACAGACATCAGCTAGAGTTGGAGATGCACATGTAAAGAGACTACAACAGCGCTATATAAGAACAGCCCATTTACATTTACATCCCGTTTGTGTATTATTCTGTACATTATGCAATAGTGATTACATGAAAAAAAACATCTTGGGGTGCCCTTGCCATCACAGAAACCTTCAGCTAATCAGACTCAAGGTCCCTAAGCATCCTGCTTTAACTACAGTGACCGCGTGTACAGGTATTAAAGCATCCACCCAACGACTAGACTAGACATGCTGCATCTAGACACACTCTCCTTACCTGATAGATGTTACTTTTATTGTAGTGCATGTTCAGAATGCGGTAAAGCTCTGTATCGCGCCCCACTCGCATCTGACTCTCTCTGGCCAGACGAGGTGCTCCATCCCTGGATTACACAGGCAGACAAATTTTTACTTAAATCATGAATATCCTGCCCGACAATACTGACATTTAATTTTAGTTCTAGTATTATTCTTGATAAAACTCCTCCTGAGTCATTTCTAGCGTCGTATTATGTTTTTTTCCTAACTGTCCGGAGGTTATACAATGCATGCACTGTGCTAAGTTTTGACCACTTGAAATAATGGACATTACGTACACACTTATGTTGCAACAACACTGTTGCTTCACACTGTTGCATAAAACAGGAAAGCCTGACACGACATAACAAAGTGTTATTCAATCTGTAATTCTTTCTTTCTTTCTTTTTACAAATATGCAAATCAGCTTATGCACAGCACCTGATGCATAAATCAGAGTGTCGGCTAATGTAAAGATTCAGTGGCAACGTGCTAGCTCCTATGAAAGCCACTTAAACAATGGACGTTTTGCATGAACCAGTGCCAACTCAAACCCACCGAGTGAGAGCCTCGCGGACAGCCTGGCGTGCAAAGCGCTCCATCTGGATGTAGAAGAACTCTCTGAAGTTACTGAACCATTTAATCATCTGGGAGGTCACACAGCGGTTAAACTAGACAGTGGACAGGAAAACAGCAGGACAGGAAGAGAGCAGGTGAGGACAGCAAATTTGACTTCAAAGAGAGCTTTAGCCAGTAGCTCAGAGAAAGAGAGAAAGTGTTTTGATGATTCACAATGGAAAATGTTAATACTCACTTATCAATATCCTAAATATGTGAACACAACCTTAGCTTATAATTGGTTAAAGAAATTAAAAAAAACTTTCCAACATTGTAATTTCACCACAGCACCACGTTTCACAGTTAGAGATAATGTCTGCAAGCCGATATTATCTGCTAATATAGGCTCATATTACAGACATATTGGTATCAACAGTAAATCCAGTAAACCTTTAATTTTTCTTATTAAAGTTCAATGTTTTGCCGTTGTGTTTGTCATTTGGGTTTCATTATTCATGACTGGACTTCCAGTAAAGTTAACTGTTCACAATGTTAAATAATTCTTTAAAGGCAGAATTTGAAAGACCCTTTCCATAAAATAATTTCATGAAAATATTGTTGCTCTGCCTCCAGTTTAGAGCTCAGTGAGTTCAACGCTCGGCCGAGAGCACCGCCTCCACTTCGATATGTTGCTTTTTGAGAGGATCAGTACGAGTGGAGGGGTTGTCCATCCAAGCCAATACAATGCCCCGCCAAGGTTGTGTGTTTCAGTCCCTGTATGGGTCAAGTTGATTTTGAGGGAGCACTAATAAGAATTATATCATCTAATAACCTGTTAGTTTAATAATAGACACACATCCACAAAATTTTAGAAATCAGACTACTTTACAACTTTAGTTTAACAAGAATATTATCAGACTTTTTCCATGGTAAACCCCTCTTGATCCAGCACTGTGGTGGGTTCCACACACTGTGGGGGGTTCCACACACTGTGGGGGGTTCCACACACTGTGGTGGGTTCCACACACTGTGATGGGTTCCACACACTTTGGTGGGTTCCACACACCTTGACATCAGGAAAGTACGTCTTGAGCGTGTTGGAGCTGGGATAGCGTGCGTAGAAGAACATGAGCTTGGCTTTCTTCAGATGGCAGGGAGACAAGCCCTCCTGGGTGTATACATGAGGCCAGTTAAGGAGAAACACGCCCTTTTTACACATTCCCCAATAAACATATCCCTCCCTCCCTCCCTTCCTCCCTCTTTGCTGACAAAAGGATATTCCCCCAGCAGTTAGGTAGAGCTCTCCTCCATCCATCCCTCCTCCTCCTCTCATCCCCCCGTCCCCCCTCATCCCTCGCTCTCTGCCTCCGTGAGCATGGCGTGCGAGGGAGGGGTCTAGGTGACCGAGCAAGGAGAGTGGTGGGAAAGAGGGGTGAGACGAGGGGTGAGACGAGAACTCCAGGAAAGGGTCTGAGTTCAAGTAGTCCTTGCGGGATGGAGGGAGGTGTGGGAGTTGAGGGTGGTGGAGAGAGCGAGAGAAGAGCTGCTGCATGGAGTAGTGGAGAAGGGGCAGAGGGAGGGGGGGAGGAGGGGGAGGAGGGGGAGGCACGGGGAAGGAAGATGAGGAAGAAGAAGAGCAGGAGGAGGACACGTGGAAGGAGGAGGAGAGATCCTTAGGTTGTGAAGCTGGAGGCAGGAGGGGAGGATGAGACAGAGGAGGGCGAGGTAGAGAAGGAGGATGAAGGGAGAGGTTCGGATGGGAGGGATTTAGGTGAGTGGAGAGGGGTGGGCCAAGGAGTGGGTGGGCCTTTCGTATGTCAGGTGACCTGTGAACCGCCAATGGCATGGCCAGATGTGAAGCTTCAGTGCGAGGAGGCAGGGCGCCCCCGTTGCTCCTCTTTTGGAGATGCTTCTCTCTTTCTTCATCCTGCCTTCCCATCTTTTCCACTGCACCTCTGACCTTTTCCTCCCCTCTGCCTCTCGTTAACAGACCCACCCACGCCCCCTCCTCCCTCCCTTCATCGTTTCCTGCGTCGTCTGGGAGGAAAGCGATGGCGGCAGGAGGAGAGGAAGACGTGACATGGGTCATGTCAGTGTACAGGCGGAGAACTCGGTCGATGACCCGAGCCACAGCGCTGCCCAACTCCAGCTTCAGCGCCTGGGCGAACTTCTTCCCCCCCTCCTCGCCCTCGTCTTCTATCCCTCCATGCCAATCTCCACAATCTAACCACAACCCGGCTCCCTCCATCACGCCCTCCAAGTGCAGCCCTCCTCCACTTCCTCTCTCTCCTCTGTCTTTTTGCCTCTCTTCTCTTTGTCTGTGGAAGTTGTCAAAAGGAGAAACAGAAAGAAGGGAGAAAGTTTCCTTTTCCATCTCTCCACCATCCTCTTCATCGTACATCCCTTCTGTCATTTCCTCCTCCTCCTCCATCATCCCAGCATCTCCTTCTCCTCCATCTCCTCCTCTGTTTCTACACCTCCTTGTCTTCTCCTCCTCCTCTGCCATGTGTTTTTCCCCAAAAGCCCTCCATACTTTCTCCTGCAGGGCCTGCAGTCTCTCTCTTGCCTCCTCCAGCTGTTCTTTCAGCACCTCCCTCTCTTTTCTCTTCCCCTCCCTCTCTCCCTCGCGCCTCCCGCCTCCCTCCTCTGCCTCTCCTTCTCTTGGTCGGCTCTCCAGCTTCATCCTCTTCAGTTTCAAGACGTCTTGACTCCACTCGGCCACGAGGGCGGCATCGCTGTGCCTCTTCTTAACCCCCAACAAGCTGGCCTCTTCTTTCATCACTCCTTCCTCTCCTCCTTCCACCCTTTGCTCCATCTGTCCATTCCTCTCTCCCCTGTCCTCCAGATGTCTGTCTTCCAGGTGTGGGCTCAGGGTTGTGTTGAGTTGCCCTCCGATCCTCCTGGGGGCTCCACCTGGCTGGAGGAGGTGGTGGATAAGGGGGAAGCCAGGGGGTCGAAAGGCAGGAGCAGGGCGACCTCCACTGGGCTGAGGATGACCTCCAGGGACGTCTGTAGAGCTGGGAGGGGGGGCAAATGGGTGCATCTGTGGGGCGGAGTCATCGAAAAGATCTGGGGGGGAATCCATCCCTGGAGAGAGACACAGAGGAGGAGAGAGAGACACAGAGGAGGAGAGAGAGACACAGAGGAGGCGAGAGGAAGACACAGAGGAGGAGAAGAGACACAGAGGAGGAGAGAGAGACACAGAGGAGGAGAGAGAGACAGAATTACTGTTGTTTTGGCCATAAACCACTTAACCAGCCCAGTGGTGTAGCTGGGTCCACCTGGGTTCATGTTGGTAGGTAAAGGTTGGTTCAGATGTGTTACAAACCAAACAATCAGTCTATTGCAGTAAAGTGAAAAATAATTATCTGGTTAATCTAGAATGAAAACAATCCAGCTTTTTTTATTAGTGCATTAGTAATCATAACTTGTAATAGTATAACTGCCACACACAACTTCAAGCCGTTTTGCTAAGTAGTTTTGAGTACATTTTCCTGATTATACAACATTTAATGTTCTGTGTGGCACCCGTGACTACATGTTGACAAGGACCAGATGCAGATCCTGATGACTTCCGCTTACCTCGACTGCAAAACAGGTCACCGGCCTGTCACAGGACACAGCTCCGTCCACTCGTAATAACAATGAGCTGCAAAATACATCCAAACATGGGGACAGTACTTGAGTTTAGCGGAGAACATGAATTCCCAAATGGTTCAAGCAGTTATTCAAAAGGTTGATGTTGGCCTCCCTGGCTTTCAAACATGTCATAGGAGGAAACAGCACACAGCAGAACTGATCAAATACATGTGTTCACACAATACACGTGACAAAATGGAGGGCGATAACTGTGGTTGGACGTGGATATTTTTGCTGGAAAATGTTTTGATAGCTGGATAACTGTGGGTAATCAAAAGACTGGCATGGCCTCCCTACATTACCTGAAAAAGCTTGTGAAACCAAATAACCAATGCTGGGCTTTTGCTGGTACATCTCACTATTTAATCAAGATCAAAAATATGCATCCCAGTCCTTTTTTTCAGTGCGTATCCTCCTTTCCGTCCCGATGCCCATTTCCCTTTCTCTCTATTCCTCTCTCATCCTCTCTTTCCCTCCTCTATCTGTTATCAGTGCAGGCAGCTTGTTACGCACTGTTTGATCAGAGTGTTTACTGTCAAACACACTCACACACACACACATTCACACAAAGAGAAAGAGGCTTGAGAGAGGGCTGACAATGGTCAACGGTCCTTGGGGAGTGAAATAGAGTGAGAGTAGCATGTACGTGTGTGTGTGTGTGTGTGTGTGTGTGTGTGTGTGTGTGTGTGTGTGTGTGTGTGTGTGTGTGTGTCGTGGGTGTGTGTGTTGTGACAGCAGTCCTATTACATTGATAACACCCCTAATCCACTTCAGATGGATACACTACTGCTCACCGAACAGAAAGAATGATGAATGATAAATGGACAGATGTGAGGAAAGACTAAAAGAGGTAAAGTAGGCAGACAAAATGTGAACACGGACAATGTTTAAAATATTAGGCTGATCGAGCTACTTGACTGTCAATGGTTAAAATTAAAAGATAAATAGATAGAGGCCTATAGATAGATAGATAGATAGATAGATAGATAGATAGATAGATAGATAGATAGATAGATAGATAGATAGATAGATAGCTCAGTGCATAGGTCCCCCGGTGCAACATGAAGAGAATAATCCTACTATAAATAGCTAAATATCAATTATTCAAATGCCCTGTCCTCTCTACTATTATACAGCCCAGATGGCAGAGCAGCCAATGCGCTTATATCAGGACAGATTAGCTTTTTAAAGCCAGCCGAAAGCTGCACAAAATATGAACACTGAGCAATGAAAATGAAAGTTATTAACCACTAGATTAGACGTAAGAATGGTACTTTTGGACTGCTGTCACTGGGAAAACTGACGAGAGAAGGAACTCCCAATAAGTAAAGCACCCACAACTCACTGGGATTAAATAATGGATATTGGTACATTATAATCAGTGTGCATGTGCTGATGTCCTAGTACATTGGAAAGATCATATAGGCCAACAGATTTTCCCTCTTTATCAAATATTAGGCATATTGGCCTATTTATTTTTCAAAAATATATTTTTGTGGTCAAACTGTAGGCTATTACATCAGGATAGATAACTGTAAATTGCAGATAGTTCAGCATACTCAGTAACTAGAATATGTATCTTTCAAATAAATACAATTTCATAAGGATGCAACGTTCTTTGTGTTGGTTTGTCTGGGATTATTATACCTACACAGGTTATGTTTCTATAACTTTGTTTACATTTAATTTTTAGATATGTTGCTTATAGCCTAATGTTTCATCTATCTATCTATCTATCTATCTATCTATCTATCTATCTATCTATATGCGGGGGGAATAACGTACTTTATAATTTATGGAAAAATGTTGGAAAGCCTCCTCGTGGCAACTCCCGGGTCTGCCACGAGAGGAACCGCTTGGTCCATCCTGACGCACGAGCTGTCGTGTGTGTGTGTGTGTGTTGTGTGTGTGTTGTGTGTGTTGTGTGTGTGGTTGTGTGTGTGTGTGTGTGTGTGTGGTGTTGTTGTGTTGGTGTGTTCCGGTCCTGTCTAATTGGCAGCGGTGGAATAATGTCGCAGTGGTGTAAGAAAACCATAAAACCCCAGTAGACCATGAGCTTGGCAGTCCTCGTGTAAAACATGTTACATGGAATGTTGTGTCTGATTTTTAAAAAGAACTCACACTCTGAGAGAAGAGGAGCTCCAGCGGTGTCCCGTCCCCGAAGCTGGCCACGCCAGTGGCCGTCCCGTGTCGCTCTCTGGCCTGGTCAGCTGTCTTCTCCAGCACCGGTCGGGCTCCGGACATGGGTGCAGCAGAAAAGAAGCAGCTTTCTGTCCCCTCTGCTCTTTGTCTGTCCTTTGTTCCGCAACTGTCTCAGTTTTCCCCTCACTCATCAACCGCCTCCTCTTTACTCGAGTTGTGTCACCGTGCACGTTCTCCCCCCTTCCCTGGCATCATCCGAAGCCTATCACGCGCTGCTCCCGGTGTGTTGTGGAGTGGGCGCGCGGTGGGCGGGCGGGCTCGAGAGCTGGCCACTTGACGGTCCGGTCCCTCCCATGTTGGCATCACTCACACACACACACCACCACACACACACACACACACACACACACACACACACACCAAACACACACCACACACACACACACACACTAAGGATGCTGGTTTAAATCGTCAGTAATGTTAACTGATTTCAAATAAATGCAAATACCTCTTTTGATAAGTGATGATAGCAACAGTTTGTTGCTCACACCCCCAGACACACCCCCAGAGGCAGATGGGAAGTCAACTGAATCTTGAGACTGAAGAGCATTTCTAAAGGCCCAACACATTTAAATGATGGCTGCATATTCTCATCTACAGTACTGTAAAGGTTGTATTTCCTGGTGAAAGTCAGGTCATTTATTAACAGCTTTATCTCACAGGAATTTCCCTTGAAACCAACACAGAACTGACTATTTAATTTCTACACAGTTTGTTGCAATTTGAGTATTTCAATTTAAGTATAAACCAAACATTTAGATTTAAGGTGACAGGTCAAATTAAATTAATGTACTGTAGACCTAAACTGATTCCAAAATAACCCTATATGTAAACAAAATGTTATGCTTATTTAAGTTCAAAATGTAAAAAGCAGTGGAAATGGAACAATTTGTGAAGTAGGAAGATTATGTTATATGTTGTAAATGATCTCAAATTTAAACTTATCTTTTGATGACTAAAATAAAATGAGACATATAAAATATAGACTGGAGAATTCAAAGATTTAAATGAATGAGAACAGTTTATTGCTACAGTAAGTTACACTTATGAGGAATTTGCCTCTGTGGTTGGTGCATACATTAACAAACAAACAAATAATATCAAAAAATAATGAATACAAAAACAAATACATGCAAAATAGCTGTTTCACATAGGAAAAACGTCGCTGGCTGGACTGAGTAAAGAATGTGCAAAACATATTTTGTATTTGCAATGGGCAGATGTATCAGTCCAGGATGGAGGTTGATGCAACGTGTAGTGACTAGGGGTGGGGGGTTGAGAGTCAGTGTCAGTGGGGGTCCAGAGCCTTGTTGGTGAGGCTAACGGCACCACGTGGGGTTTTGGTCCTGATGAACTGCAGCCTCCTGCCAGAGGCGAGGGGTTCAACCAGTTTTAGTCCGGGGTGAGAGGGATCGGCTACACTTCCTGGTCACCTCAGCATCCTGGAGGCGTACAGGTCCTGGAGAGACAGCAGATTGCAGCCAATCACCTTCTCAGCAGAGCAATCTGCCTTTGTCCTTAGCAGTGGCTGCAGCCAGCGTACCAGAGGGTGGTGGAGCAGGTGAAGATGGACTCGATGATGGCGGTGTAGAAGTGCATCATAATGTTCTTTGACGGGTTGAACTTCTTCTGCTGCTGCAGGAAGTCCATCCTCTGCTGGGCGGTTTTGATGTCTTTGGAGATGATGGAGCCTAAGAAGTGGAAGGACTCCACAATGTTGACTGTGGGCAGGGGGCCGGGGTCCTTCCAAAAGTCCACATCCATCTCCACCGTCCTTAGAGTGTTTAGCACCAGTGTTCTGACTGCACCAGGTCACCAGATGCTTAGTCGATATCCACGACGGTCCACTTAAGGGATTGCTCCATTTCCGCCGGAAACTTTGCCAAATGCACTCTTTTTGTCTGGATGTCCATCTGCGTCCTCTGTCTTTGTGTTGGCGTTCTAACCTCTGGTGGATATCTAAGAACCTATGGGTACGGTCCTCCGCAATCTCTGAGGTAAACTCAGACAGCTAGCTAGACTATCGTCCAATCTGAGGACTATGGTACCTGGTCCTCAGATCTCTGCAGGGTAAATCCGACAGCTAGACTAGACTATCTGTCCAAGTCTGAGGACGTATGGTTACCTGGTTCCTCAGATCTCTGCAGGGTAATCCAGACAGCTAGCTAGACATCGTCCAATCTGACAGACATATTGGATTACATGGCCTCAGATATCTGCAGGGTAAATCCCGACAGCTAGCTAGACTATCTGTCCAATCAGAGTTTTCTGTTGACGACTAAAACGACCTCTACTTCTGAACGTACACATGTTCCACCAAAACAACTTCCTTCCTGAGACTATCTAGCAGAGGCACCGTGGCTCCAGCTGGAGTTTAGCCCCCCCAAGATGATTGTGATTGGTTTAAAGAAATGCCAATAAACCAGGGCATGTTTTTCTCCCATTCCAGAATGCTGTGTGGACTAGCCAGACCCTCCTGTGCAGCGCTGTGGAGGAGGGTCTGACAAAGCAAGATACCAGATAGTCCATCTCCCACCTGTAGGCAGGGTCCTCCCCACCAGAGATAAGACCAGTGAGAGAGAGAAGAGAGGAGAGGGGAAAGGACGCAGCCATGATGGTCAGAGAGTCAGAGACGTGTTTCCCCAACCTTACAGGCTGCTTCCTGTCAGACAGGAAGTCTGTGATCCACCTGCAGGTAGAGTCAGTCACGTGCAGCTGGGACAGCGTGTCCTTCAGCGGAGCCGGGAGGACAGAGCTGAAGTCCACATCCTGGATCCTGGCGTAGGTTCCTGAGAAGTCCAGGTGCCAGGGGATGACATGAAGAGTAGTATTGATGACCCTGTTGGTTACAGCCTTTCAGTTCCTTTACATTTTTAGTGAAGTCTCCTTTGAACTATCCGTAATGATTTACCTTAATGTTGTCGCTTTAATCACTCAGAGACATTTGGTTCCCAGGAAAACATTAAAGTACTTAAAGATGCTTGACCTTCAGCAGCACTGTGTTACCTGTTGCTGGGAACGTTGCCCATGTAAGCCAGCCTCCTACCAGGAGACTAGGGCCACTTTCCATTGCCAACTTTTTTCAGATCCTCTTATTATTTCCCTTTGAGAATAATTTGTCTTTCATCCATCAAACGCATCAAGTAACCTTCTCCTTCCAAATGAACTCCCCCTTTCTATCTCACCTCATTTCTGTCTTTCTCTACTTCTGATTAAAAAAATAGTAAGGCACTAACTGAAAGGTCGCAGTTGTTATGGAAACAAGGCTTGTAACAAAAGCTGGACACACGGGTAAAGAGGGGGAGCGAGAAGAGGGATAGACGGAGAGAAAAAGAGGGAGATGTGTCTGAATAAACATAAACATGCAGAGAGGATGAGAAGCTAGGAAAGAGAAAGTCAGAGAGGTCTGAATAAATATAAGCATATGGAGAGGAAGGAGCACGAGAGACGGCGAGGTCATGAAATGATGGCTCCATCTGCAATAACAAATAACAAAAGATAATACAGGGTTATCGTCATTCTAGGAAGGCGGTCGAGCCACAAAGGTGTGCGTGTGTGCATGTGTGTGTGTGTGTGTATTGGACAGAGTGGCAGACCCAGAGAATGCAATTGAAACATAATACATGGATCTGCTGCACAAGCTAGAGAATTCTAAAAAGCACAAATTGTTCACAGAAAAGCCTATATCAAAGAGCCTAAAACTGTTAGGGTGTGTGTGTGTGTGTGTGTGTGTGTGTGTGTGTGTGTGTGTGTGTGTGTGTGTGTGTGTGTATGTGTGTGTGTGTGTGTGTGCGGGAACATCACCTCTCTGAGGACTCATATTATGTTAACCACTTAGACCAACATCAAACACTCTCTCTCTCACTCATACACACACTTTCTCACTCATACACACACACTTCAGTACAAGCATGAAGGTGCCAGCCATATAAATAGGAAGTCCCAGAGCGAGAGATATAAAGAGAAAGGGACTGACTGACAGAGAGAGAGAAGGGGTGGGGGTTGTAAATTCAAAGGGGAGACAGAAATGGGTGAGGGAAAAATGGGGGAAAGAGTTGAGTGAAAAACTGAGAGAAATCGAGAGGGCAAGAACAGGAGGGGGCGAGGACAGATAGATATGAAAGAATCAATAGATGCATAAAGTGTATGTTCATTGATTTACTTACAGAGAGAGAGAGAGAGAGAGACAGCGATGGGGAGAGAAAGAGGGAATGAGAGGGAGGGGGGAAAGCAGGGAGCGGTGAGGAGCAGAGGAGGGAGAGAGAGGTAGAATCAGTTATTGTACTGTCAAGAGGAAACAGCAAACATGTGAGAACAACACTATGAAGCGAGGGACTGTGTGAAGTATAGAGACCTAATTAAAGCTGCATTAAATCAATATGCTAACATTAGCAATAGGTCAAATGGCTGTAATGTGATGGGGTCGCTCATAGTGATGAACCCGCAGAGATTTACCACCAATTCTGAAGTTCCCCTTGGCTCTGGATGTGTAAATATACTTGCCAACATTAACTGTGACAGCTTTATATGGTAATATGTCAATGGTGTTAAACAGTTGCAAAAAACAATTAATGCTTAATTAAGTATAGTTGGGGACTCACAAGAGGATTTTAAAAAGAATGGCCAATATGTTCTCCAAAAACACTGGTTCCTACATTCCCCATAATGCAATCAATGGATCCTTTTTTGTTTTCAGTTAAACAGCAAACGTTTTTTTGTTAAATGTTTTGTCTCCAGCCCTAGTCAAAATAACCCTGATGACATCATCTGGGTCATTTTTCAGACTTGGGAAAGCTCCCACTTTTCATTATCCCACTGTTTCATAGCCTCCTTGTGACGTGTAAACTTTAATTTAATAATAATTAATAATTAATCACTTTTGGTGATACTGTTCAGCCAACAATCAGGCCCTGAGATGAAGGAACCACACGACGAGAGACAGACGTCATATGTCAAGACTGACAGTACCAGAGAGAGAGAGACCGGCTGGAACAGAGCATGTGGTGGGACAGACA
>NW_022605599.1:852883-854699 GCF_008692095.1 Etheostoma spectabile | reverse complement strand
TGTGTGTGTGTGTGTGTGTGTGTGTGTGTGTGTGTGTGTGTGTGTGTGTGGACAGCCATAGGTGTCAGCATGTGCTATTTGGCTTAATGATGACCCACTGGGCATGTAGGTCATAACGACGGTTTGTGTTTTAAAGCCATGACTGTATGCCTGTGTGCATCCATTAGTTTGTGTGCGTGTGTGTGTGTGTGTGTGTGTATATAGAAACTCACTAGGTACATGCATGTAAAGTGGGTCTCTTAGCGTGCTGATAAGAGTGTGTTTGGTCAGAGGTTGGAGAAGCAGTTTTTTTAGCTGGTAGGACTCAATAGATACTCACACACTCTCATGTGCGCCCACACATGCTGCAAATCCAGTTTTTGGCATACATACATACACACACACACACACACACACACACACACCCACCAAACAAGTGTCCCTCCCGTTCATACAGCACATGTTATGCACCAGCATGGCACTAAAGTGATGCACAAACACCAAAGCACATCTCTTGTCTTTTGTGATACGCATGACCACACACACATTTCTCTCTCCAACAACAAATCACACCCCACACACACACACCCACCCACACACAACAAACACACACACACACACCCACGACAACACACACACACACACACACACACACACACACACACACACACACTGGGGAAAGCTATTATGCTCTCAGGCTGGAGTGTTTTGATGGTATAATTGCAGTGACCAGTGAGGAGAAAGAGACAGAGGGAGGGATGGAAAGAGGGATGAAGGGAGAGAAAAAGAGGAGAGTGCTGACACTCTCAGCATGCTAATGTTGCGAGGCTCTAACCCCCCATTTCATCCCTCCCTCCATCCATCTCTTTGTCTCTCCATCTTCCTATGTATCTCACATCCTCTGCATTTCACAGGTGCAGCACTAGAAAGAGGGAGAGATGGACAGAAAGGTAGAGAGGTGGAGAGATGAGAGGAAAAGAGGGATACATAACAGGATGGAGCAATGTTATCTCTCGCTTTCTCTGCCATCCCTCCATCCTCTTCAAGCTCCCTACAATGCTCAAAACAAAGCATGCAGAGAAAAAAGAGGTACAGGAGGATGAAACAAAATAGAGGAAGAGGGAGGGTCAGTTTTTCCATCCCTTTAACAATGGGGGGATGATCTCTGCTTATCCTCTAATCACAACCCTTCTTTTTTCCACTCCTCTATCCTCTCTGTTATATCGTTCCCTGCAACCCCTCTATTTCTCATCTGGTGAGAGAAAGGGTAGCCTTTTCCTCACGCCGGCCTCCCTTTTTTTTGTTGCCTCTCCATCTGTTTGTCCTTCCAGTCCTCCCTCCATCCCTCCATCTTCTCCAGAGAAGGGATTCTGCTGTATGGCGCTGATGTCATCCCTTTCTTCCCTCTCTTTTGCATCCAACTTCCCCTCTCCACTTTTGTTTATAGTCAAAATTCCAGAACTTAACCGTTCAAAGGAGGTTGTCTGATTCTTTAAGATATTATTAGAAATGGGCAAATTGAAAATAATAAACAATATGGTCTAATATCAGGAATAATGTATCTCAGATATGGTATTAATCAAAGAAATACAATGTAATGTAGCTCAGCGTAAATTCTTTCAGGGAGACCTAACACTTAACCACCACTTCCTAAATCAATTCAGCTGTTGGGGGCGTTCACCTTCCTGTTAAACCAATAAGAATTGGCCGAAAATTCCAAGGGCCAATCACAGCGTCAGAAACCTTTAAGAAAGAAAGCTTTGAATCTGTTTCTCTCCCTGCTGCTGTCAGCGGTCATTTCAGGCAAGCATGCAAACCTCCACCCCCCCTTCCACCT
>NW_022605599.1:823503-851626 GCF_008692095.1 Etheostoma spectabile | reverse complement strand
TGGGTCCACCCCCCCTTCCACCTCCAGTCATCGTCACCCAAAGGCACCCTGGGTCCTCCTCCCCTTCCACCTCCAGTCATCGTCACCCAAAGGCACCCTGGGTCCTCCTCCACTTCCATCGGGGGGGATTGTCTTGGCTTCCTTACCCCTTTTACAAATCATTCTATAATGATGGAGTCTAAAGCTCCATTTTATTTTATGTTTTTTGAATGAATCTTATAACTATTCTTTAACCAGGTACAGCATTGGGCACTGAAAGAGGAAACATACTTGTTGACAGGGAATCGGGGGATGTTAAGTGGACCAAGAGTAAAATGGCATACAAACAGACTGGTGAACAACAAATACTATGCACATTTAACATCAGCAATGACAAGAAAGTAGCAGCTTTGATAAAGACGTAAGTGATGTTATTTTACCAACTCATTTTGCAGCAATGGATGGCTTGTACTTGCTACAGTACATACAGTATATTAACTAAAATAAAAAACATTACAGTAGTGGCCACTGTTTTTCATTTGATTATTGTAGCTTAAAAAAAAAGCGTTCATCCGCAATGTAAGTCCTGGTTTGCTCAGCAGTCCAACGGCTTATTTTAGCTAGCTAAACTGCTGCTTTGCTGTCACACTTGCTCAGCTGAGAAAAAAACGTGAGGTTTTGCTGCTTTATTGGTGGAGAACACCGAGAATGAGGAGTTCCTGCAATAGAGTGTAATTAATATAATCTAATAGCCAATAGCGCCTCTTAGAGGTTCTGCCTTGCTACCGCAAAACTTAAAACCTACAAAATCTACAACAGCTCTTAGATTGCGTTTAGCAGCCGCTGTGTACTGAACCACAGTAACATTATTGAAGAAAAAAAAAAAAGGTATATGTATAGTTTCAAATCAGTAGTTTTTACCACTGAGGACAACCAAAATCCTCCAATTGGAAGTTTTGAACCATTTCTAAACAGAAATGTACCTGCAGCCCCTGTGCTATAAAGCACTATTAGTCACCAAAACACATCATGTGCATTTATTGTTGATGTTGAGTAGGTGATTTTGGCGAATGAGGTTTGACCTACTAACATATTTTGGCCTTGTGTCACTTATTTGGAACATCTGATTACGTAATCCAAAGTTTGCAGTTACAGTCTTACCAAACACTGTTGGTTGCAAGAAACCCACTCCTTCTACACTTGTAACACCAACGAAACAGATATCTCTTTGACTTTCAGTTAAAATCTGATTTATTAATCAAAACATTGTTTGTGCAAAATGCAAATTACTATTATACACTACACATTACTGTATTTAACAAGAACACACTGTAAAAGGAGAGTAAGAATCAAACAAGAGAAAGATATTGATGGAGAGAGATGGATTATTTACCCAATAATGCATGAAGTTTACAGATTTATTTATTTGTATTTTATAATTATATTTAGTAAATTACAGATTTTTCCCTACACAAAGATAGAAAAGTAGCAGTCTGCAGTGTAGTGGGTACCTCGGGAGGGTGTCCTGAATGTATTTTTGAATGGTTTAAATGAGTTTTTGTTATAACTGTATGTCAACATACATACTGTGTATAACTGTGCATTTGTTTAAGTATGCCTATGAGTGTGTGTGTGTGTGTGTGTGTGTGTGTGTGTCACAACCCTGAGTTTCTTTGTCTTTGATCTGTCTTCATGTGTGTGTGAACAGTGTATACATAAAAAGTGTGCATCTAAGGGTCTTGTGTATGTGTGTGTGTCAGTGTGTGAGTGTGTGTGGGCGAGGAGTGCCTGTCAACCAACATCTCAGTGTGCTTCAGATACTGGGCTGTCCTTCTCATCACAGACTCCCTGCGAATTGGATCTGGGTCTCCTGGACGGACAGACAAAAAAATATTTTCATTATTTTCCTTATTACTGTTCAATAATGGCATTAGTGTACCTGGTCCTGCTGCTGTGAAAGTGTAAAGAGGACAAAGAGAAATGAGAGGGAAGGTAGAGAATGAAGAAAAAGGTGTGTTGAAGTTTTCATAAAACAGATTTTCTTTAACTTTATTTATCAATTTAAACAGCAGTGCTGAAAGAAGAATCAATCTATGGAGGACAGCTGAGCTCAAAAGCCATTTTGGCAGCTGTGGGATTCAAACCCGCAGCCCCAGAGAGACTGGAGCTTTAATCCAGCCCTTAGACAGCTCGGCCACACTACCTTGCAACAGATGCGGTGTTGCTGTTGGACGAGTCATAGCAGGACAGGTCAATTCTTCATTGGTCAAGGATGTGGGGGACAACTGAGAGTGCACAAAGTAACCCTAGACAACTCAGTAGGGGACTGTCCCATGTTAGCTCGATAGCAGATAATACACATACTTGGGTTAGTCAGTCTAATTTAGACCTGTGTATCACTGGCTTTGTTGTCGACAGCACACGAGAAGGTCCAGAGTTGAGTTTTGTTTGATTAATGCATGCATCAAATGCTTCTTTTTCTGACAAGCTGGTTCAGCATGTATAATATAATATAGTGGTGTCCTTCAAAATATATTTGTTAAAGAAGTCATTTATAAAAAGCCGTGAATAACTCAAAAGAGTCAAATTAGTCAAAAGAAAGGTGAAATCTCTTCAAGAATTTGAAGAAAAAGCAAATGGCCTTTGTCATATGAACATACCATCAACAGCAAGACATGAGTCTATAATAATATAATAAAAAGACAAACCACAAGTCAGAAACAACTTAAATGCTTTAACATAATCAGTATAAATCCAATTTCTACATGATAAGAAAGAACGCTGAGCTGCAAATGTTTCTTAGGCAGCAGTAGGATTCGAACCCACGCCCCAGAAAGGACTGGAGCCTTAATCCAGCACCTTAGACCGCTTGGCCACGCTACCACAGAGACCAGGACATAGATTGTGGACTTACATTGGCATGCCACACATGCTCTGCTGGTAAAGACATTAGAGTTAAATGCACACTCGTGCTGATGCACTAGCTTATTTACACATGGAGCACTGTCACACAATTTTCTGTTTTTGCAAACAAGTCTATGGTCTGTCACTATAGCAACAAAGCTGGCTCATAGCTTTATGCAGGAATGGGCATGATGGAGTGCATTCAGGTAAAAAAGCAATATTGAACTGGGTGAATTCACATGCAAGATTGTAAATAACAACAAAAAAAGACAACACAGAAAGTGCTGCAGTGTTGTTTCATTTTGTAGATGTGCACCACTGCACTTTTTCACTAACTTTTTCCTTTTTCATTGGCATGTGGGTCTTTGATTCATATTTTGGAAACATTTTTGGACTATTGCTGCTTTACCCTTTCCCAACCCTCCAACTTCCTCAATCCCTTCACATGTGTTCTCACCCTGTACTCCAGTGATCAGGATATCCACCGCCGTCCTGTATGCACGAATGGCAGAACTAAATTCTCCTTCCTTCTCCCTCTTCACTGCAGCTGTTAGCTCAGTGGCAGCTTGGTTTAAGTAACCCACGTCCCCTCCTGTCAGACTGGCTGGAGGCAGTGAGAACAATTCTGAGTGGTCACTGGAAGAATTAGATTTATCTGGAATAGAGAGAAAAAGAGCAAATTATTTATTTACTAGCAGAGAAATAATTACAACGAGGCAATTGTAAGATTATGTTTAATTTCATATTTTCCAAAACCTATGGAGTGACTCTAAAATGTCACTGGATGGTATTTCTTTGAAAGCAAAAATGGGAAACATTGTTTGGTTCCAGCTCAAATTTAAGAAGTTACTAATGATCTTTGTCTAATAGAATGTTTAACAGAAAATATTTTAATTTGGGGGCTGCTGGTCACCTAGGCTCTGGGAAATTATCTACACCTTTTTCAATTATTGATGTATAATAGCTGGATAATTAATTAGTCAGGAAAGTAATAAGCAGATAACAACAATAATTGCTAGTTGCAGCCCTACTTAGACATGACTAATCACCAAAAAGTCAACTTTACACAAATCCACATCAACTACTTTATCTTAATCGTGCAGAAGGAAGAATTCCCTCAACAGCTGTGGGATTCCATCGGCTTCCTGTGAAGCGTCTGGAGCCTTACAGGTGAATAAGTGAAAAATATACTCTGCCATGAGTAGATATGAACGAGAGAGGATCAAATGCCAATCAAGCAAGTTGTTATGCCTGAAACAATATGTACACCATAGAGCTATTTCATTTATTTGTTAAACATTACTCAATTATTAACCAAGCTCAAGAAAAGGATATCAGTTTGGGGCAAATGATGTGTTTTTGTGTTTGGTCCACAGCCTGGATCATAATGTTCAGTGTCAGCTACACATAGCTCCTCAAAGCCGTTGGTATTGTTTCATTAACATTTATTTTTACCTTGTTTATAGCAGGGATCAAAGACAGCCAAGTCATTATCAGTCAGAGGAGGTGGACCTTCCTCTTTGGAGGAGGGAACTTGCTCTTCTGCCACAGAGTCAAACAGTGAATCAAATTCTTCCTGGGACTCTCGTGATTGGTGGTTTCTGGCTGGGCAAGGGTCAGGAGACAAAGCTGGAGGGGGAAAACAAGACTAATAAGGAAAGAAAAATACACCCCAGGGTAAATTAATGGCAAATGTTTTGTACCTCTGTCATCCAGCTCTGTGTCGCTAAGCTCCTCTTGTTCTTGTCCTTCTCCCGGAGAGCCTCCCATCTCGCTGTAAGCCTCAGCCGCCACCTCCGGTTCTCCCTCGTCTAAGCCCAGGTTGATACCCAGGTCTTGGGGTAAGGTGGGGGCCTCCCTTCCCTCCTCTTCCTCTGCTGGTTCACAGTCTGACGCCCTGCGCTTAGGAAGGGGGATGAGAGGTGGGGGCAGGAGCCCAGCAGAAGACAGAGGGGTGGTATCCAGAGGCCTTGTCACCTCACCACCCTGAGAAAGGTGAGAGAGAGAGAGAGAGAGAGAGGGGTAGGATGGAAGGAGGCAGTGTGGAGTAGAAGGAGAGCAAAGAGAGAGAAAATGAAGAGGATAGGTCGGACATGTGGAACAGAAAGGTGAGAGTCAGGACAATATAAGGAGTCCATTCCAACAGGACTTCTGGTCTGGCACATGTTTTCCTGTGTGCAGATGTGCGTGGCTAATTCATATCTTTTACTTTCTGTAGGTGTGGAAGTGGGTGTCTCACTCTGAAAAAGTCCTTTAGCTGCGGGCTATTGTAGAGTGCAGGTATGCTGGTAGTAAATAGAAGCATGACCTCTGCAGCATTCCTCCTCTCTTCAATCACAGCCTCATCAAACCTTCCTGAAACAGAGACAGACAATATGATAATGACAATGTGGATTAGGATGCTAGGACATTACGTTGCATGGAAGAAATAACAGAAACAAACCGCAGAAAAATAAGCAGGACTGAACAACCTTACAATGTTGGTTTTTCAGGGAGACTTAGATTATTCAAATCGACATTTTTCTGGCAGTATTGTTAAGCAATTATCCAATCAAGTCATCATTTGTGAGGGTTGAGAACCACTCTTACTCTTTGCCAAAGCATTGAACCAATGCAGCACGGTAGCTTGAAACTCGCTATAGATGGTGACTGTCCACTGGTATTTGAAAAGCTACAAAGCACTGCCTAGTTGAACTGAATTCCCCTCGGTGACAGTGTAAAAAACATCTGCAGTGTAGCCTATTAGCAGTTCTTGGTATTGGTATTTATCTAGCCCCTGCAGAGGTAGTCCGTTTTCTTAGCACGTCTTGGTAAACAGGATTCAACAATAAGGGACTCACATTGGCTCCGGGGCAAGTAAATATAACAACCCAGTTGCCTGTATGGGCATCATCATATCATAATCATTTGAGGTGGATGTGCCGCTACATGGCCAACCAAGAATTGCGTTGGCACTTGATGCTTCTTTCAACTTTCTTTTTTACGCTTTTGATGCTTTCAAAGTTTGACTTTTTTCCAACATCTTTGTTTACATCTTTGATATTTTTTCCTTTCTTTCTTGGATTTTTTTTTTTTCATAGGGGCAAATAGGTAAGAGTAGATTTTTTTTTATTGCCCGGCCCAACATGGAAAAAAACCCTCATCGTTAAAACCTGGTAAGCATGCTGGAATTGAGTGTATCCATCTACAGTGTATCACATTCTTTGCCAATTATACCAAAGACTTGTGCGCGGGGAAAAGATGGAAACTCTTCCTGTCTTCTGAACAGGTTCCTGTGAGTGTAGGCCAACTCCCCATGGAGCTTCTTCAGCTCTGAGAACCTCCTCCACACAACCACCTCTTTCACATCTTCCGGATGACGCTTGGACACAAACTACAAAGCACAGAGGAGAGAGGACAGACTGTTACATGAACAACATGTTTAGGTGGTCAGGGTGTCCTGCTTCTTAGAGCTCTTAGACCTAGTTTACCCACGGGTACCAATACAGGAACCTGAACCTGAACTGGAACCAGACCTGGACATATCAAAAGGACAACAACTCGTGGATCAGTTCAGTTGTTATGTGTAAGTATGTTGTGTGTATGTGAATCTATGAAGATATGATCAGTACAGTTGTTATGTGTAAGTATGTTTGTGTATAAATATCATCAGGGAGGGTGATGAAGGCTTGAACCTATGAAGATATGAGCCAATCAGATTTTTTATGCATGCCTGCGTGGACCACGGGGTATGAGTGCGGTCACGGGGTGGGGGGGGTCACAAGTTGGCGTTGTTTGACTTTAGTGAAAGAGCCTTTGTTTTTTTTTAATGCCTATGGGACTTCATTGTGTTACAAACGAATAACATTACAGAGTTACTACTGATGTAACGTTAACTGACCTAAGACTACAACGGTACAATAATGTGTGTGTTACGTACTTACGTGAAAGAGTAGAATTAGGATAACAGAAAGTTATTGGCTATAGTAACAATGCAGGTTTACATTGCTGGTATTGCAGCAAAAGAGAGATAAGAGTGTAAACCTACCCTTGCTGACACCTTGTATTCGGTGTGTCCCTTCTCGTGTGTGCGTGGCTCTGTAACGGTAAAAAAACGGTAGTATTCATCTTTGGGTTTCCGTGACATGTCACTTAACGGCCGTGTGTCAAAGCTGTGGTATTCCTATGGTAGTAGCTTCTATGGTAGTAGCTTCTATGGTAGTAGCCCTATGGTAGTAGCCTCTATGGTAGTAGCCTCTATGGTAGTAGCCTATGGTAGTAGCCTCTATGGTAGTAGCCTATGGTAGTAGCCATTGGTACTAGCCTATGTAGCTTCTATGGTAGTAGCCCTATGGGTAGGTAGGACTTCATGGTGTAGCATGGTAGTAGCCTATGGTAGTAGCTATGGTAGTAGCCTATGGTAGTAGTCTATGGTAGTAGCACCTATGGTAGTAGCATCTATGGTAGTAGCCTCTATGGTGAGTAGCACTATGGTGTAGTAGGGCATATGGTAGAGCCATTGGCTATATGTGTAGCCTCTATGTTGTGTACCTCTATGGTAGTAGCCTATGGTAGTAGCCTATGGTAGTAGCTCTGTTGTTGTGGTGGATTCTGCTGTTCCCTCCTCTCCGCTCACTTCCTGGCCGGTGACGTCAGCAAATGCGTGATGACGTTGCGTTGAGGCTTCAAGTTGGACGGCAAATTAAAGATGTAGATGTCGATCTAGAGAGACATTTATCTTTACCTTACTATTTACTTACTATTATGTCCCCAAGTCAAAGCTCCGCAGTTTTGGGGACCGAGCCTTTTCCAGGGCAGCTCCAAGGCTGTGGAACTCCTACCCCCATGAGATCCGCATCTCTGAGTCCCTCACCATTTTTCAGTCCCGTCTGAAGACCCATCTTTTCTGTTCTGCCTATCCTTAGTTTTTTTTTAATTTATTTTTTTATTTTTTATTAAACACTGTCTCTACTCTGTTAAGCGACTTTGAGCTCGGGAAAAGCGCTATACAAATTCAATTTATTATTATTATTATTATTTAAACCTCCAGAAAATGATCGTAATTCATTAATTAATTAATCAAAAGAGTGTTTTATGTCTGTTTGTTGACTACTTAAATATTCCTCCAGATAAAACATAACCCGGAACAAAAGCATGGAGAACACATGGAAGGTCTTCAGAGACGGGGGCTGGAAATAGCACCCTTCCAGTTTCGGGATTCAAAAGGCTTGCTGTTGCTTCACCTTCACCAAAGTTCCTCTACACATGGAGTGCTCACACTACTCCAGGTATGGTTAGGTGAATCAAGGCCCTAAAGACTAGGACATTGTTAGAATCATGACATATTTCTTATGTTTTATACATGTATAACCCTAACCCTATACCCAATACCCTAACCCAGCTACAACAGCCTGGGGTCAAATTCATCCCAAAGAACATGGATACCTTTGAAATGCATACAGGACATTACAAATATATAATCATGTTCATTTTATGTTTACCTAATGTCCCCATTGAACAAGTAAAGTCACTGAACATAAAGCAGACCTAATTATGCCAAGCACTTATTCCGAGAACTTAAACATTAGTCAAACATCAGTAGCAGTGGTTCAATATTTGCATACTTATTTTATATTTTCTTTATTGTCTGATGTTGTAATAATATTAAAGAAAAGTATTTTTAGCTTAATTAGCCTACTTGTTTATTTTGTATCTTTGCCCTTTGGGAATATTTCACCAACACTGACATATTCATAGTTACATTAGGCGTGTACATTTTTTTCTGTTCTATTGTAAGTTGCAGTACATTCTGTGTGTTTTTTGAGGTTGAAATGCTGTTGAAATTAGTATGATCTCTTTGCAAACAAAGCAATCATATTTTGACATATTATTCAGATCATTATATATAATGTTTTAATATTGAGGAATCAAGACAATAGATCAGGGCTTGACACACTGCATTTCAATTAGAAGTTGGTACGTATACTGTTGAGGTGTGAACACCTTTTTAAATATCTCAAAAAAAGATTCAAGTGCTTATGAAATAGAATATACCAGTAATTAGAATGTTGTAGTTAAAATAGCATTTCACTACAAGGAATGTATGTAAAACCATGCATATAGCTCAAAACCAATATAGTCATCATATAGGTGAAATGTATCCTTTGTGTATTCATCATCAGTATTGTCTTTGCACCTTTTAGGTGAAATACGTGTAGAGACCATTACATAACTGCAGGGGGCGCTAAGGGTTCATGGAATTTAGCAGCTGAAGTCTACGT
This sequence comes from Etheostoma spectabile, assembly GCF_008692095.1. Classification (NCBI taxonomy): domain Eukaryota; kingdom Metazoa; phylum Chordata; class Actinopteri; order Perciformes; family Percidae; genus Etheostoma; species Etheostoma spectabile. The sequence goes on along the minus strand of NW_022605599.1, from coordinate 842,483 downwards.
GAGTGGAAAAGTGACTTCACAGAAAATAAAAATGTCTTGTTTGATGATGCCTTTCTGATCTAGCCAATGTAAATCTGTATTCATATTGTCTGTGTGTCTGAGTCAAAGACGCTAAAATAAGCACACAAAGGTCTAGGCCTTACCCTTTTTAGACAATACAACAAAGAGAGCAACATCAGACATCACTGCGTTGAGGAAGTTCCAGCTGTGCATTCTTATTGTGCAACAATCCTTTCCCAAGCTTTTATTTATTTCCCAGTTCTTCTCTATGATTTCAGGATTTTGAAGTCGGAGGGCCGTATTTAATTTTTACTTTATTTAATTCACAGACACATAAGTGAAACTGAAATGGTCTCTTGGGTAAGACCTGAAACAAATCCCAGAGTCCGGTTAGACCTGCTCTTTATGAAAAGCCTGGGAGATAATAAAATCCCAGACGTCGGGTATGACTGCTCTTTAGAAAGACCTGGGAGTATAATCATCCGAGTCTGGTCGAGACCTGCTCTTATGGAAAAAAGACTGGGAGATATAATAACATCCCAGAGTCGGTCTAGACCTGCTCTTTGAAAGACCTGGGAGATAAATAAAATCCCAGAGTCCGGTCTAGACCTGCTCTTATGAAAGACCTGGGGGTAAATAACAACCAGAGTGCCGGTAGACCTGCTCTTGATGGAAAGACCGGGAGATTAAATACCATCCCAGAGTCTGGTCTAGACCTGCTCTTTATGAAAGACCTGGGAGATAAAAACATCCCAGAGTCCGTCTAGACCTGCTCTTATGAAAGACCTGGGAGATAAAAAACATCCCAGAGTCCTGGTCTAGACCTGCTCTTATGAAGACCTGGAGATAAATAACATCCAGAGTCCTGGTCTAGACCTGCCTCTTATGGAAAGACCTGGGAGATAAATAACATCCCAGAGTCCGTCTAGACCTGCTCTTTATGAAAGACCTGGGAGATGATAACATCCCAGGGTCCGGTCTAGACCTGCTCTTTATGAAAGACCTGTGAGTAAAAACATCCCAGAGTCTGGTCTAGACCTGCTCTTTAAATGGAAAGACTGGGAGAAATAACATCCCAGAGTCCTGGTCTAGTACCTGCTCTTTATGAAAGACCTGTGAGATAAATAACATCCAGAGTCTGGTCTAGACCTGCTCTTTGAAAGACCTGGGAATAAGAACATCCCAGAGTCTGGTCTAGACCTGCCTTTAATGAAAGACCTGGGAGATAAATAACATCCCAGAGTCCTGGTCTAGACCTGCTCTTATGAAAGACCTGGGAGATAAATAACATCCAGAGTATGGTCTAGACCTGCTCTTTATGAAAGACTGGGAGATGAATAACATCCCAGAGGTCTGGTCTAGACCTGCGCGTTATGAAAGACCTGGGAGATGATAACATCCAGAGTCCTGTCAGACCTGCTCTTTATGAAAGACCTGGGAGATGAATAACATCCATTATTGCACCATTGTGATATGGTGCTATATAATTAAAATTGAACTGGTTGAAATTGAATCAGTGCTGATCGGATCTCCACCTTTACAACCTGCATACAGTGATGTACACATTAATGCATCAATGGTTGTACTACAATAATAGAATATACATTATTATTATTATTATTCAGCATAATACCTGCTTTTATATAATATATATATATATTATATTTTAATACTAATACTCTTGAATGCAGGTCTTTTACTTGTAACAGAGTATGTCTACACTGTAGTAAAACACCTGACTAATTCTTTCACCCCTGGTATTTCTGACATCCTTTTATCCTTCAATATTTCCCACACACATAGATATATAGATGGCTTTGTGAGCGTACATGGTTTATGGAATATAGGTACAGCATTAACAGTCAGGTTAGACATCTGCACAACAGGAGATTATGTGCAAAATAGCAGAGGATGGTTTCGATCCATCGACCTCTGGGTTATGGGCCCAGCACGCTTCCGCTGCGCCACTCTGCTCAATAGGAGGTGCATGGTGAGAAGGAGTACTACTTCTGTGAACTGAGCTGTTTGGCATTGTTCTCGTAGAGAGGCGCGTTCTTACATAATGTGCTGCCGCAGTTTCCTGCTGACAGACAGAGTTGGTGGTAGGGGGAACAAGGTTCAGAGAGTGAAAAGAAGGGGGGAAGCAATAACAGTAGAGCAGGCCGGAACAAAGGACTGGGATTAGTTGAGAAAGCTATGGATGTGGACTGGGAGAGATGAAACTTGAAAATAATGTATAATATACAACTTATGTCTTCTTTTTTTAAATGCAGTTTGTACCACATATAGTAGCCGTACTCAATGTGATTTATTCTTTTATTTTTGTGTAATGTATTTCTGATGTGAGTGTACTCATGTGATGAACTAATTAGTGTCTGCTCTGTCCATATTAGTTCTCCATTTCTGCCACTAAAGACTTAGAGAGGGAGGCTTTCAACATTCAACAGTCTGCCCTTTGTCTGCGAGAGAAAACTAGGCCACCAATAGGGAACAAAGAAAGAATAGGAGGGACTATATTTCAGACAAACAGAAAAGGAAAAGAGATTAGAGGTGGAAAGGTTATTAAAAATGTACAAGCAAGGCATAGCCTGTGTGTGTGTGTGTGTGTGTGTGTGTGTGTGTGTGTGTGTGTGTGTGTGTGTGGTGTGTGTGTGTGTGTGTGTGTGTGTGTGGTGTTGTACCCAGTAGTACAAGTCACAGATATCCGTGGAACAGAACATAAACAATAAAATACACATAGACAAAGTCCTACGCACCCAATTGATTGAATGTTTGGTGTGCATCCATATAAAACGTTTCCTCGCAAACTTCTCTCTGAAATTACATAATATCAATGCAATGTAGTAGTGATCTTTAGATTTCTTTTGAACTATAGGACTGCACATTGCAGTGAGCCTGAGACAATGGGATGAAAGCACAAGACCCCAACAAACTGGTTTCAACTAGTCCAGGTCTGCTCTGCAGTGCTTTTCGGGGTTTTTTCCAAGCTCACGCTGTCCTGTAAAATAAACTCTCTCAGAGGGATCAGACGGGGGTTTATAGTGAGGCCCTGTGTGTGTGTTCATGTGTGTGTGCCTCCAGCTCGGCGGACTTTGTTACAGACGAATATAGGAACATGCAGGCACCGCTCAAAGTTACACTTAGTGACTTTAGGATGAAAAAAGAGATTTATATCCCATATTAGTGATTAGGTTAAGCCCCAAAACTGTGCTGTATTTGTCTCAGTTACCAATCTATAGGTCTACTACGCTCTAAACTGTGTTTAGACACATTTTTTGCATTCTGTGGAATAACCTAGAATATGCTGTAAGAATATGTCAAAATGTAAGTGACAGAATCAGCTGTAACTACTGTGTATAAATATTAATAATAAAATACAATTTACCTCTGTGTTATCACACAGGCCTGAACTACAAACATGCTCAGTACCTATACATGCACTAATGGAGAGATGTCAGAGTGGGGTGCCCGTGGAAAGGCGCCCTGAGCTACCAGTCCAACCATACTTTGGTAGTATGGGGCTTGGAACCAGCTTCCACCCCCCACCCTAAACAAATCCATACTTGAAACTGTGTGTGTTGTGGTCCTGAGCCTACATCCAAGGCCGCCCCCCACCCCCCATGCCGCGGCCCCCACCCACACCCTTCATTCTTTCTCTGTGATGTGACTGGACTGGTGCGCTTGAGATGGATTTTACAATACTCTCAAAACGAAATTCTTCCGCCAAGTGGGAGCAGAAAGGAGAGACACAAAAACTACACAGGCTTGACAAGAGAACAAGAGAACTTATGTCCAGTGGTTGACATAGTTGTGAATTAATACACTGTCACATAAAGTTTGGAATGCGGCTCTGTTGTTAGTTCTGGTTGTTAGAGATGTGGCGATCAACTTGACTCAGACAACGTGTGGGTCTTGCTAAAGCTCAGTGTTGTTTCCTTTAATAAGTTTTACTACACCCTCAGCTCATAAACATGTTTTCACATCCCTGCCCCCTCCTCTCTGTCTGTCTCATACAGTATGTCTCCTGAGCCGGACACTCCTCCGTCTCTTTCGTTGTTTTACCCCCAAATATCCTACTATCCAACAGGAATATGACAGCAGACACATTGGAAGAAAGAGGATGGATGAAGAATAAGAAACAAAGACTTTCCCTTCACTTCTTTTCCTCGTGTCTGTCCACCACTAATTTTCCTGGATCAACAGCACAGTGTGTTCACATCAGCCAGCAGTCAACAGCTCTGTTACAGCGTGACTCTGCCAAACACAGGCATGCTCTACAGGCCGAGCTAAAAACAGAAACAGATGGTGTGTGTGTTTGCGTTTGTCTAGAGGAGGGAGATAGTGACTTCTAATACAGGACAACTTCCACCCATTTGTTTTGGGCCCATATTTTGCTCAAGGCTATATTTAAATGGTCATCACATAAAGTGTTGTAGATTTTGATACACTTTCCAAAAGTTCAATAGCACAATAACTGTGGTTAAATTACAAGGTTGAAGAAGTTATCACAGATCCACAAATAGACACACAGCAGCAGCCCATAAACGCCAACTGAATATGATTTTAACCCAGGCCCAAATATAGAAAGGTATTTTGAAAGTGTTATTGAGAATGTGTTTACACCTTTCTGCACTACACACATTCTCTCAGTAGCAATATTTCTGTTACAACTAGTACTTGTTAGAAAATCCTTTTTTTGCAGAAGCTACTATCTGTAACAAACAGTCCACAATTTAAGAACCACTTACATAAAATAACAGCAAAAGTGTTGTTATTATCCTACGAGTTATATTATTGTTCAAAAAAGACTAAGAAACTGTTGTGAATAAGAAGAAAAAAGGGAATGGAAATGTGACTTTCTGTGTATTTTGATTGGATTTAAAGTTTTTGCCAAAAAAAGACAAATTTATTAGAAAAAAACCCTTCAGGGCAATGGGATGGAGAGTGAACAAAAACATACACAGGCAAAGGTATACAGTTACACCAGAGCATGTTCCTGAAGTTACCTGTCACATTGAAAATGTTTTACGCACAACAGCAAAACCCAAATATTACCCTCTCAACATTTACAATAGATAGACCCCACAGGAATATGAGTACTTTATGGTAATGAGGGAGATGGTTCTCTCTGGACCTGGTTTGGCTCAAATAGAACCATGTACTTGAAATGTAAGCTATCTGACAAAAATAGAGTAATATAAGTCGTTTTTCTAGTAATTTGCTTACTACACCAGTCTTGAGGCTCGGCAACTTCGAGAAAACCGGAAAGTCCAATTCAGCCCCGAAGGGATTTTACTTTACTTTACTTTGGTGCTTTTGGGAGCACCGTGGTGAGAACATGATCATATCAGACTGAATAGATTACTGGGGGAGTGTTGGTCACTTGCTAATGGAAGACAGAAGATAGTGTCTGTGTGGTAAAACAATTAAATTAGATTAAAGAAGAGAATGCCAATCTGTATTTATCACAAGAGAATAAAGGCCTCACCATAGACCTAGATACTATGCAATCAATCAGTACCAGCTGGTAACTGATTAGGCTATATATTCTTTAGGAAAAGCTGGCAAGGCCAAGCACAACTTGTTAGTTGTTGCTAATAATCTCTAACAGAATATTTTCAGCCTATAACTTACCTTACATATTAAAATTTATGAGGGCAACTGTCATATCCATTAGCCCCTATTTATATTCTGAGTGAGTGGCAATTTTACACTAGCCTGAAATAAAAACACAAAAACAAATATATCTGCATTTCATTGTCTTTTGTACAAACTGGGGCAAATGCTGAAACTGTAAAGACAGACACAAAAGACATATGGGTTTATAGAATGGAATAGGTATTAAAACGATTGTTGGTTTGGAGGATGGGGTCTAATGTCTGCCGGTTTCTGGGAAAGGGAGACAGAGGATAAAGTATAGAGTAGAGAGAGAGAGAGAGAGAGAGAGAGAGAGAGAGAGAGAAGCAGGTCGTGTCCCTTGGTAGGCGGAGAAACCAGAGCCACTACAAATACAGAGCGAGCCTCCCTGGAACAAGATTAGAAGAGACCGCAGGATTAACGACTGGAAAGGGACGGAAACCAGACCCGGACGGTAAAACCCGAACCCTGAATAAGGTAATGTGGAATCGTTTTCATCGAGTGGAGCCCCAGAACAGGGGCAGAACTGACTGTGGAAATCGATTTGAACTTCTTTATACATTTATCATCACTGGCAAGTAAAGTACACGTCTGTGAACAGCCTCGTGCACCAGCTGATGACGTAGCAATGGGCTAGATTTCATCATCTTTATAGAAGACACATTACACGGTCAATTCAACCTGAATTAAACTAAACAAGTTGGGAAATATTTTAGTTAAAGAGTTTTTGTCAAACGAACATTGAAACGTTAAGAAATGGAGCAAACCCGGCAAACGAATAGCTAGCCAGACTTCCGGTAGAGTAAATATATTCCATCATTATCTTATAGTACGTCAAACTGCTTAAAAGTGATCACAAACCGAGACATTTCAGAAGTTCTACATAAGGATGTATTTTGCAACAATATCCTTTGTTAATACAAGCCCGTATGGAAGCAACGAATTGAACACCGAAGTGTATATCTAATATTATACATGATAATATATCATAAATACTGCATCCCTGGTGAGGGCTCTCGTTGGTCCAGTGGTGCTGTGTTAGCTAGCGCTAGCTACATGTTGTCTCCGCCGTCCCGCTGCTCGGTACGGGAGCCCACGGCATCGGGAACATCACTCAACTGTTGAACACAACTTTATTCAAGAGTTGTCTGCCCATTTTAATTTTTGTATGAGCAACAAATTCACTGAAAAACGTACGTAGCTAGCGTTAACGTTAGTTTCCAGCTGGTTAAGAAGCTGTTAACGTTAGCTAACGGGCGAGTGTTAGGTGGCTAATTAACCTTAACGTTAGCATCACCCCAATATTAATTTCCGCTTTTGGATTCGGCTAGCTGACTTTAGTTAATTTGTTGCCTTAACTGTATTAACCTAAGTGTTTGTAATAGACTTAACACTTTAAGTGACTTTGTTTGCTTTATCATTATTGTTTTATGTATTTAGTCACAGTATATAAGTCTGCCCTGAAGAAGAGACAAGCTAATTAACTTAACGTTAACAGTCAATATTTCCTTTTGTCTTCTTGTGTCTCCAACCCATACTTCCAGACCTAGCTGGATAAAGAAATCAGATTTCTACCATGAATAAGGACACGGAGATCGACATGAAGGAGGTGGAGCTCAATGTGCTGGACCCCGAGAAGGAGCCCATGACGGGCGATGGCCAGACCGCAGGCGGAGAGAAAAACGGCAGCGTCAAGCTAAAGGTCCCGGAGGACGAGGTGACCTTCACCGGCCTGTCCAAAGAAGAGCTGATGAAGGTTGCTGGCACTCCAGGGTAAGAGCCGCTATAACAGCCTTAACAAAACATACAGGTCTTGTATTGGTGTATGGCATACAGTCATCATCAACTTCTCATTTTCCTGTTTCCATCCTGTGTGTTCAGATGGGTGCGAACCCGTTGGGTGCTTCTGGTCCTGTTTTGGCTGGGCTGGGTGGGCATGCTGGCTGGAGCCATAGTGATCATAGTCCAGGCCCCTCGCTGCAAACCCATCCCTGAGATGAACTGGTGGAACGAAGGATCTCTGTACCAAATCTCTGATCTGGATGCTTACTCTGGGGGACTGGAAGGTAGAGTACCTTTTTATTGTAATATGTATTCTCAGCCTAAATTTCAGACTCTTTAATGTTACATTTCTTGCTGCTGTTTGCATGTTTTTTTAATTATTAATAAAAAGATAATGTGAGATTATATTTACAAAGCGGTCTGGCCTTGGTAACCCAAGTATTCACAAGGACTACATCTTGTGACATGGTCTTGGGTTTCCTTAGTTCTGCGTGGCCTACTTCAGCTGGTCAGATACCCCAGTGCTGACAAAGCTGACGAGTGACTCAAAGTCTAAAGGAGACTAAAAGCCTGCGAGTCATGTCTTTCATATCTCTATTTCTCAGATCTAAGGTCAAGGTTACGCAACCCTGTACATTTTTTGAGTGGTGTGCAAACGTATTCCAGACTTTCCTTTACATCTCAAAAGTTATTAAGTAATTCTCTTCCAGGCTTTTATTTTTTCCAAATGCCACTTAACGCAGCCGACAAAATTATAAGCCTTCATTTTGGTACTTGTATTTAAACTATGTTTTTTTTTAGTTTTTAAGAGGCAGACAGGAAGGGCAGGTTGTACTGCTGTTCTTAAAGTGAATTACTAGCGAGCACAGGGGTTTTCAACAGGCCTTGGGCAGAATTCCAACAAGCACACGTGACTTGGTGCTGTTTTCACATAAAGGACCTCCTTGTGCTCACAGACTTCACATGGCCAATAGAGGGGGGTCATTCACATGCTCCTGCATTCAATACCAAGCCAAAAGCAGCATTTGTTTTACTTGATGTCTCCTAAACCATCAAAATGTCTCCCCTAGCCTTTTGCCTTCTCTTCCTACCCCTCTCACCCTGCTAGCTTTCACACATCAACTACAAGTTGTCTTTTCCCCTATGTGAAATTCACCCTGACCCCATTCTCCATTCCTGTCCCTCCTGTTTGTCTCCAGGTGTTGAGGCAAAGTTGGACGAAATCAACAAGTTAAAGGTGAAAGGCCTGGTTCTTGGCCCGCTTCACTCTGTCCAGGCCGACCACCCAAGCACCCTGAATCTTAAAGAGATCAACCCGACCCGGGGAAATATTAAAGCCTTGGTTGCTGTGATGGAGAAAGCCCACAAGAAAGGTGTGTCATCCTAAAACAAATGAGTTAAGGTGCACGAACCCCCAATGTTGGGCTCATTCTCCATTAATATGAAGAGAGTAGTATTTAATGCTGCTCCCTAACCCATTCTCCGTTAATAGGCAGCGTAGTATCTAACGTTAATGTTGTGCACTAATTGTTTTGGTCTACTTTGTCTCTTAGGCATTTCTGTGGTGCTTGACCTGACTCCAAACTACCTGGGAGCCACTCCCTGGTTCAGCTCTGGGGATGTTGCCGATGTGTTTGAGAAAGTCAAGGTAGGACACCCAACGCTCTTCTGTAATCCTGTTTATTTACCAAGTTTGTTTTTTCCTTGCTGGAAAGAATTGATGGTGTTGAACTGTTCTTGCTTGTGTTGTTTCTAAAGTGCTCTTGTTCTCTTTCAGGTTGCAGCCGAGTACTGGCTGAATTTGGATGTCGATGGCATCAAGCTATCTGGCCTCACTGCAGTCACCAACTCTGATTGGTCAATGCTGCAGGCTGCCGTCCGTGGCAACCACACCGATAAAAAGTAACTACGGCTGCCCTTTGGTTGTGCATCAGTAGACACTCTGTGCAGGAACACAGTGTTTCATTTGAAGATTTCTAAATGAATATCCCTGCAGATAGGGAAAGCCATTTTGTGAATACACTGGTATGATGAACAATTCTTTTGAATATTACCAGAAGCTCAATTTGGCAAAAAAAAAGCTATCTTTCTTAGGAAAGTAATTTTCCGAGCATGAGTAAAATGTGTGTGTAAAAAAGTGTTTCCTGAGGGAAGGTGCAGATGGAAAGCATTCCAGTGCTACAGGGGACTGGGTGGGGTCCAAAGATCAACAAGAAAGGCCTCCAGGCCAGTTGCTCTTCACCCCCTCTCATGGTGATGCAACACCTTGTGGACAGTTTGATGAACAACAGTCAAATAAAAAAAAACATGCAAGGGTTTATTTCAAGTTGCTGAATTAACCAATCAGAATTGTATACTCTATTTAAAACAACTTGCACTGTAACTTAACATTTTCAACTTTCAACTAAGTGAAACCAGTGTCAGCGGTGTAATCTTCCCACATTCTCTCTGTCTCAGGTTGCTGATGGGTGTGGTTGAAGGTATTTCAGCTGCAGAGGTGTCTCAGCTCATCAATACCACAGGTGTAGATCTGGTCCTGTCGGACCTTCTCAACAGCAGCAGTGGAGGTAAGGCTGGACTCGTTTGTCTCACCAAACTTATCTAGTATTTCTCTTTTACAGTTTTGGACTGGTTTCTCTAATTATTCTGAAAACAATAGCAGTAGTATTTTGGACAGAATACGTCCATTAATTTTCATGTTCACGTCATCGCTCCTTATTCTGTATATTCCATCTCTTTTTTGTCTCTGTTTTAATCAGAAGCTAACGATTGCACTGAGCGGAATGTCCATTTACTGTGTTAAAAAAAACAAAAAGTAGTTGAATAATGATGCATTGCATGAGATAATTTGTCTAATTTATGTACAGGTGGCGAGCGCATCAAGGCCATGGACACCCTTCACTCTCAGCAGAGAAATGTGGCCTGGGGTCTCGGTGCCGCCCAGAAGGGCCAGCTGTCGACGCTGGCAAAGACTCCAGGCCTGATCCGCCTTTACCAGCTGCTGCTGTTCACCATGCCCGGGACCCCAGTCTTTACCTACGGAGATGAGATCGGCCTTCAGGCACAGGTAAGCTAATTCAAAAGTTCAAATGTTTCAATGAGCTTACAGCGGTTAGAGTGTAACCTTTTTGTAATTTTTCATTTTTTTTGTCTTTCCATTTTTATTTCCTTATCAGGGTTCAGAGTCTCCTAAGATGGTTTGGGACATAGAGAAGGAACCTGCCGAAGGAGCTGGTATCAATGAGACGGCCGAGGTAAGAGTGTTTTCACAGTGAGTCTTTTGAGCAAAGTAGTGAGGACATGGTCAAAGATGTTTACCATTGTCACTTGTCCCAGGCTGAGCGGAAGGAGCACGTTGCTGTAAGGAAGTGGTTCAAATCCCTCAGCGACCTGCGAGTCAAAGAGCGCTCTCTCCTCCACGGCGACTACTACCCTCTCTCCTCCTCCGCCTCCTCGCTCTCTTTCCTCCGTCTGTGGGACCAGAGTGATAGATACATTACGGCCGTCAACTGGGGAGCAGCACCTGAGACGCTCACGCTCAACCTGGCACCTACAGGCAAGTTTTCAACAGAAGGATACAGCTAAGGCAGTGTTTCTCAAAAGGGGGGCACGCATACCCTTAGGGGTCCTTTGGACTACTGCAGGGGGTGCATGAGATTTCTTTCAAATGTTAATTTAAAAAGTCTTGCCTGATTCCTAAAATAATCATGCACTGTACAGTAATGAATTAATTTTATATTTTTACTAACAAATATTTTGTGCTGGAATGTGGATGAAAACAATATTTTACAGGAGATACAGTATTGAAAAAAGTTGGAGAACCAGTTTGTTAAGGTGTAATGTGTCCTACCCAATAATGTTTCTTAACAGTAATTAACGGAGTTTGTTCCTGCAGAAGGAGTCAAGTTGCCAGAGAAAGCCACGGTGAGGCTGTCGACTGACACCGAGCAGCTGGAGGTGGACTCCACCGTCAGCCTGGACCAAATCCCCCTAGGACCGGGACAAGCCGTCCTGCTGCAGTTCCCCTACACAGGCTAAAGATGGAGCCAAACTAATAGAACCGACAGAGTAACAGCGTTTTAAAAAGACAGTAAAGACAGCCCGACTCCTCTAGGAATAAGATGGCATATTCAAAAGATACAAGAACTTCCTTTTTTTTTAACAAATATGACTTCTATCAGACTATGAGGTCGGAAAATAATTTAATTGGGTCAAATGAAATCTGCCATTCAATTACAGAATGTATTTTTTATTTTATTTTTAATTAGCGTTTAAAACACTAGACTAGTTTTACTTTTTGTTCTGTGCTAGGAAAAGATGCAGCCATCTCAGACATGCACTCACCAATTGAGCATTTTGTTCTGTTGTGAACTTTTATTGTTGACCATTGTCCAAATATATGAAATACATTCCATTTTTGTTCTTTGGGCATTTCTTTAGCAGTTTTTTTTGTTTTGTTTTTAAATTGTCTTCGTGGCAGTTTTACTTTCTTTCATGAGCCTGTCTGAGCTCACTGAAAGGCCCTCGTCACAGGACAAAACGCTTGAACATGTACGGTGACTCCATGTGAGGCTTTTCAGAGTGCTAGTCAACAAAATTGTTGGGAATGGCATGAAGTCTGTCAAATGAATAAACAACATTCTGTACCCACTCTTGTGTGCTCATGTATTTTCTTTTTCTTTCTGTTTGACAACATTCTTAAGAGTGGGTCTGTGTTATGCGTGTTCTTTATGCCAAAGATAATATCAGATGAGGCGTTCACTATTTTCAGGACGTACAGGTGTGGAAGTGTGTCACAGATGTGAACAGAGGAAGCAGCACGTCTCTATATTTGATAAACATCCTCAGATGGGTTTTATCGGCTCATTATACTTGACTCTAAAACGTACGGCGTGCACATACCTGCGAGTGGCACTAAATGGGTCATACACTGTCTTAAAGTAACTACTGTTATAACCCCCGACATTATGTCACATATGTTAAGCAACGCTTTAACCCCAGATAACATCTTTTATCATCACAGCGTGTCTCCGAGACCATTCTCCTAAGTTTGAGTTATAAATGATCTTCCTGTAAGATGAATCAGCTTTTACAAAATCCAGTAGATGAATGAGCAATTTGAAACGTACAAACAGTGTGTCCTGTATTTCCAGCAGTTGCTTTTTATATATGAATAATTTTATCTTTTATTTTAAAAGGGCTGAATGGACTGGGACACGTTTTGAGAGACATTTCATTAGCGGGAGTGAAAATATTTTTGCTTGAATTATTACTCTGGGATGTTTTAGATGTTGGGTTCCTAGACTGAAACATTGTCTACGGGAAGAATAACTTTCCATACTGTCTTAGTTTTTTTCTGTTCTGTTTGAAGTGTTGATGTGTTTAGTTTGAGTGGCACAGAAGGAGAGCGAAAGAGGGACCAAGAAAAACACTATCACGGTTTCTATTTGCCAAAAAGCACATTTGGCATAGACCTTACTGGACCTGATTTTATCTTTTTACTTCATAAAATGCTAGATGACGATATATAACTATTCCTTTCAACCCTGTATGAACTATAGCCCATGTCGCTCCAGTAATTGGCTTAACATTATACAACAATTGTACTTTTGGTGGTACATACGGAAAGTACATTTATTTAAGTAGGCTGCAGTATTCAGGGTTGAAGTTACCCTCCTTTCCCCCGTTTTACCAGCCGCTCACCAGCTGACGATGGCAAAGCTACCAGCCAGCGACTCGCTGCATGTTTACCTGCTGCTGGATGGTGGATAGGGCTAATTTTGTACCATGTCATTTTTTAATTTGGTCACCATTTAAGTACAATTTTGAGCTACTTGTACACAAGTTTTTCAATTCCATGCTTTTTATTACATTTACAGAACTCCACTGCAATTCTGAGAGAACAACATGGATGTGCTTTATCTGGCAGCTGCAGTTACTAGTTCCTTTGTAAATTATGATTTTAATACAAAACTTATAAGCTTTTGGGAAACGATACAACAATCCAACAGTATTTAAAGTAAAATTCACTCCACCTCAACCAGCTAAAACATAATGTTGCTCACACATCAAGACATCAATAAAATTCTGATCTTCTGATTTATTCTGATCTTTTGGTTGTGATTAGTAGTGATAGTGGTTAGTAAATGTACTAAGATAGCTTGTTGCTATTTTTGGTTTATAGTATTTGAAGGTGTCTTGTAATCCCATTTGAAATGTGCAAAATGTTTGACTCCACACAAAATATACAAATTGACAAACTAACTACTCTGGCAATCTAACTTAAAAAGTGCATTCATGAAACGCTGACATCTTATGCTGTATCCTTTCAGTGTAAAAAATGTTTCATTATCATTTTATGCATCATTCAAAAGCATTGATTTAAAATGATCCTTTTGATGAAGAAAGTCAAACAGTCCCTTTAACAGCTGAAAGTCTGGTTCGTTCTCAGCAGAGTTTCAGGGTCTTGGTACAATACAGGGCCGCCGTGGTGCTGTGGTATCACAGGGGAGGTTTGAAGTCGACGATACCGGGAATCAGAGCCCGTCTCGGCACCTCTCTGCACACCCCACGCCGCTGTGAAACCCAACCACCGCCGTGCACACTCATGACTGACTCTCAGTCTGAGTCTGACGCACACACACACACACACACCTTTTACATCACGGTGACATGAAGCTACATGACCTTTTATTAGTTTTCATGGAGCACCGCTGAGACACAAAGGATGTTTGACACTGATACACAGCAGTGTCATCCACTCTCACCTGCCACCTTATAATGGAAAGCCCTGTGAGTGAAAACATGATATTGTACATTAAAAAAGTAATCAGAAAGCGAGTCACTCCACCCAATATACCGACACTAACTTTACCATTTAATACACCACTACTGTAGGTCTTTATGTACAGTATATGTAAGTGCTTGTTTCCAAATGCCTATTTTGGTAAGCTTTATGTCAGTGTTGTGACCAAGGCATCTTTGTTCAAGTCCCAACTAAGTCTCAAGTCCTTTAGTCCAAGTCTCAAGTTATTTTGGGAGGGAAGTCAAGTTAGTATGTCCCGGGTTATGTCAAGTCACAGCACTCCCAAGATATAGATAGGTAGATAGGTAGACAGAAAGACAGACAGACAGACAGACAGATAGATAGATAGATAGATAGATAGACAGAAAGACAGACAGACAGACAGACAGACAGACAGACAGATAGATAGATAGATAGATAGATAGATAGATAGATAGATAGATAGATAGATAGACAGAAAGACAGACAGACAGACAGACAGACAGACAAACAGATAGATAGATAGATAGATAGATAGATAGATAGATAGATAGATAGATAGATAGATAGATAGATAGATAGATAGATAGACAGATAGATAGATAGATAGACAGATAGAAAGGTAGGTAGATAGCTATGGGGTTTGAAAGTTTGGGCACCCCAGGTAAAGATTTGTACTAATGTGCATAAAGAAGCCAAGAAAAGATGGGAAAATCTCCAAAAGTCATCAAATGACAGATTAGACATTCTCTAAGCCGTCCTCTCTTTAACTTCAGCTTTTTCACAGATGGCATCAAGTTCAAAATTTGCTGAAATTTTATTGAATCCATTTTTCCTTCTACTCGTGAAATGTTCCCTGTGCCACTGGCTGCACCACACCCCCAAAGCATGATGGGACCCCCCCCCAATGCAGCTGGACAGAGGTTCTTTTCATTCAATTCTGGGCCCTTTCTTCTCCAAACGTACCTTTGCTCATTCCGGCCAAAGATTTTTACTTTAACCTCATCGGTCCCACAGAACTTGTTCCCACAATGCATCAGGCTTGTCTATATGTTCATGATTTTTGTGGTGAGGACGTAGAAGAGGTTTTCTTCTGATGACTCTTCCATGAAGACCATGTTTGTCCGAGTATCTCTTTATAGTGGACTGGTATAGACCAACTCCAGGGTCTCCAGGTCTTTCTGGTGTATTGGGCAGTCTAACGGGGGTCTGGACTTGCTTTTCTCCCAATCCTGCGAGCGGTTCTGATAACGTTCTTGGTCTTCCAGATCTTTAACTTCCCCTGTTCCTGATGACGGCCATTTCTTATTCCATTCCCAACAGAGGATATTAGCATCTGAAAAGCTTGCTATCTTCTAGCCTCCTCCTGCTTTGGGAGCGTCAATTTTTCACTTTCAGTTTTCTAGACAAAGTCTTAGAAGAAGCCATGGTGCTGATTTTTTGGTGGGGGGGGGGGGGGGGGGGGGGGGGGGGGGGGAAGGTCAGATAAGTCTGGGCCATGGTGCTGATTGTTGGGGGGGGGGGGTGGGGGGGGGGGGGGTCAGATAAGTCTGGGCCATGGTGCTGATTGTTGGGGGGGGGTCAGATGAGTCTGGGCATTTAAACCTTAAGATGACATCACCTGGTCTTTCCAGACCATGATGAGAACAATCCATGACCCTGTCAGGTCTCAGCTTTCCAAAGGGGGGGGATCATGCTAGAAACTCTGCAGGGGGCCCAAACTTTTGCAGACGTCATTTTTTTGTTTTCTGTTATTTTGAAAGTGTAAATGATGAAATAAAAGTTTTGTGACATATTATACAAATGTCTAATCTGTCATTGATTCTTTTTTCCATCTTTCTTGGCTTCTTTATGCACATTAATCAAATTCTTACCTGGGGTGCCCAAACTTTTGAACCCCACTGTAGAAAGCTAGATAGACAGACAGATAGATAGATAGATAGATAGATAGTAGATAGATAGATGATAGATAGATAGTAGATAGATAGATCGATAGACAGACAGACGGACAGATAGATAGATAGATAGATAGATAGATAGATAGATATAGATAGATAGATAGATAGATAGATAGATAGATAGATAGTGGACAGACAGACAGATAGACAGACAGACGAATATATCATATATTAGTAATATATATATATATATATATATATATATATATATATTTAAAAAAGTATAAAGCACTTCTACCTGTAGTATCTGGTCTTCCAATAGCTAAAAGACAAGGTATCAGTAGCCCATCTAGCCCAGGCTGCTGCTGCTAGCATGCTTGATGGACAGAGACGTGACAACGTTGATTTATATTATTGTATGTTGTACAGACAACATTCCAACCTATGAACTCATCTGAGTCATCATGCGTCAAGTCAAGTCTTGAGTCATTAACTCACCAGTCCAAGTTGAGTCTCAAGTCTTTTATTTTTTGTCAAGTCATCAGAAGGTGATGGAGTCGACCTCTCTGCTTCATTTGGAGCTTGGCGACTTGTGTTTCATGAGGGTGTTTCATGATCCTCAGAATCAGAATGTAGTCACTCCTGTTCAGTTTGACCATGGCTCGATGAATGATGTCAGGCGTCCCGGGACAAGAATGAGCTGCTGGGCGCATATTAACCCCCCTTCTGCAGAAAGACTGAACAAGACTGGAGAACTCCAGAACCACCTTCAGTGCTGCAGGGGCTAAAGGACTTCAGATATGCTCTGAAGGAGGAACTTCAGGGTTTTTAGAAACATGTTGTGTATTTTCTGCTAGAGGTTTTTATCAATTCAAATGATCATTTTAATGTTCCACCACACAGCTCTTACAGGATCCGTCTAGAGTGGCTACAGGATAGTTTTCTTCACTTGAATTCATCAAATGTACAAACTTGAGCACTCTTTGTTATGTTCATTATGTGTTCTTCTGTGTTCTTTCATTTTGCATACTGAAGCTTACAACTGTCCCCACACTTTCACAGTGCTAGAATACCAACTCTTCTTTCATGTAAGGTCATTTAATTAAAAGCAAATAAATATTTATTATATAAAAAATATATTATTATTTATTTAAAGTAATAAAGCAATTGTTTGACATTTTGAAATCTATTCTTATTAGCTTCTTTAGTTAGATGAGAACTGAAAGCACTCATAGTCTCAAGACTACAGCCCCCGGCTGGTTAGCTTAGCATAAAGGTATCTGCCGACCTCACTAATTGTTTCTTCGACTCCTATCCACTTTGCTTCCATTCTTCCCTCTGTCAAATCCTCTCTCTCTTAATTGCCCTAATCTTTAGTGCTAACTCGTCCTCTGTTAGCCAACTCTGGAGACCTAAACTCAGGGTATGTTAGCTCAAAATGCACAACAACGTTCCTTTTCTCAGGGAATGGGACAGAAGTAAAATCTGCTTTAAGGGATTTTTGGAAGTTTTGAAAACACATTTCTTTCTTCCTAACTGACATCACACCTTGATTGCAAATGCTCACCTTCCTGGACAAAGCAAACGGCCTTTCAAAAACCAACAGACCAAAGAGGCCGTGAGAGAGAAGGTGAGGGATGAGAGGGGGGAGAGAGAGAGAGAGAGAGAGAAAAAAAAACACCCACTCAAACTGAAAGTATGTGCACGTACTGTATCTGTGTGCGTGCGTGTGAGTGTATGTGTGTGTCAAATTGAAGGCGCACACTAGGGTGTTTTTCTCCTTTTTCCAGCATCACTATGACACAGCTTGTAACACACACACAGACACACACACACGCACAGACACACACATGCACAGACACACACATGCATGCAGAGTGCCATTATGGTAAAGTGGATTAAAAGGCTGAAAGAGCGACAGTAGCCAACCGTCTTTGGTGAAACGACATCGCTCTCTCTTATTCGCTGTCTCTCTCTCTCTTCTCCCCCTTTCACACACACATGTCTGCCTACCAGCACAGCATACACACACGCGCTTCACTGCTACCGACACATCTCTCGTCGTTATGACAACTTAATAGGTAAGACAACTTTTCTATTCTCGCACTATTTAGTTTTTTAGAATGAGAAAGTTTAAAATGATTATAGAACACTATAAAAACCCACCTGTCCCTCTGAGTCTTCTTCAACATGACCAAACAATTCTTCTTTTTTTCAAACTAACTCAAGGTACATTTTTAGGAATTTCATGAGTTAAGAGATTAGATTTGAACGAAACTTTGTGTCTGCCAAATGAATACATGTAAATGTAGATAAATTCAGTTAAAATACAAAGCTACGCAAAGGAACAAATATCCAATTATTCTAATGAAAGTGCTACATTGATTTTTTTTTTAAATGTGCTCCGATTGAAAGTCCATCTACAGATGCATAAGCATATGGTTTTGCTCGAGCAGCTTTTTCTGAGCCTTCTGAGTCTCGACAGGACTTGTAGTATTGCAATGTTGTTACACCAAACAGGCTCTTACACTGAGAGGCTTAACCACATGCATGCATGTCTTCATTGTGAACACTTTGTAAAGATATCATGAAATGATAAACCTGACCCAGGTACAGTTACACCAAAAGGCTCACACATGATTTCCAGTCTGAGATGAAACCATCGGAGCCTCCGTTTGCCAAGCTTTGAGGAGAGTGTAAATGAATACATATACTATATGCTGTTAGCAGTTCATTTGTTACACCTGACTGAGACTAATATTAAATCAGTGGTGGAATGTAACTAAGTATATTTACTGAAGTACTGTACTTAAGTACAAATTTGAAGTACCTCTACTTTACATGAGTCTTTTCTTTTCATGCCACGTTCTACTTCTACT
>NW_022605599.1:798503-818503 GCF_008692095.1 Etheostoma spectabile | reverse complement strand
AATTATATAATCTCAATGAGCATGAACAACGTGAAAAGAGTCTCTGTATTAACTCCCTTTTAGTGTGATCTGACTCATTTTGGTCAAACTCTTTAGCAGAATCTCAGCAAATGCAGGATGGTTTGGCTGTATGTGGAAGGATAGAAAATATGGAATCGATCCTGCACACAATGTAAAGATGACTCAAATATCAACATCGATAAAATCTTTTTTTTATTGAAAATGCTTTACAGCAACTGAAATCTTTGCCTCTACCATGGAACCTTCAACCTCAAATATTTGAAAGAAATGTAATGTAGTGAGGTTAATTGTACGAGCCTAAACCAAGCTCAAAAAAGGTGATATAACATATCAGTAAAGTATTGACAAAATGATTACACATGCTAATGTTGAGGTTGTTGTGTAGGAACCACATTATCATCTAATAAGCATGTTAATGCTGAGGTTTCTAGCAATGTGAAGAGGTCACACTGTACAAGTCACCTCAGCATTAACATGCTCACCTACACACACACACACACACACACACACACACACACACACACATAGTCTGTCACACATTGTCACTCTCAGTGATGAAGTTGCTAAAGCAAAGCTATTTCCCGCTCTACTTGGAACTGTTATCCTTCATTTACTACCAATAAATACCTGTTCAAGGCTGTCTTTGAAAGTCACTAAATCCTTTAGGATTGTAACACGTTTTCAGGCAAACGAGGGGGGGGGGTGTTTCGTGGAAGCAATTTGCGAGGACCGCTTGCACGCAGATTGCAAATGGTGGCGTTTCACAAACAACTGTCAGTCACGAATCCCACGTAGCCTACATTTGGGGGTCCCACAGGGTCTTGCATGTGTCGCAGGTATGGTGTTTTTTTGAAGAGTGAAATGTGTCAACAAGAAAATGATCTTGTGTATGATAATTGATCATTTTTTTCTGAATAGGTTTTCATAGATCAGGCGAATATACTGTACACCTCTGAGTTCACACAGTTATTCATGCAGTTATCTAACAGGTACTATCGTTTCTAATACGAGAATCACACAGTGCTCTAGCTGTGGAATGAAGGACTTTCATTCCAGTGGTGTACGTAGAATTAAGAGGCAGTGACACTTCTTTTGAGTACTTTTGTTTTCTAAGATTGTATACATTTACTTTTTGCATATTTATTTGCCATAGTAATATATAATGACATTTTTAAAAACAATAATTTAATCCGACGACTGGTAATTTTGCAGGCATTGTTCCATCTTCTGAAATAGCTGTCAGCGTGCATGTGCATGTGTGAGTAGGTGTTTTAAAGTTATAGCCTATGACATAACAAAGATTGAAACATCTTGTTGGCAAGTTAAAGGTGTGTGTGTGTGTGTGTGTGTGTGTGTGTGTGTGTGTGTGGTGGGTAAGTGGACGGCTGAGTAGGTGGGAATGCAGGGTATTTAGAGGGTTCCTGAACCTCATCGTTTGTCGCTGTCTTCCTTCCGTTTCAAAATCTCTCATTCCTGTCAGCTGACTCAGCCGGAGAATCTTGATCTGGTAAACAGCTATGTTACCTTCTGCACACACAACCACACAACACACCACACACACACACACACACACCACACACACCCACAACACACACAGACACACACACACACACCACACACACACACCCACAAACACACACACAACACACACACACGCACACAGACACACAACACACCACACACACACACACACACACACAACACACACACACACACACACACAGACACAATCACACACAGACACACACACATTAACACACCACAGTTGTTGTGTAGCCTCAGCATGTACACTCTCACAGAGCCACACACAGAAATGAGTACTGAAAGACACATTTTCACACATACTTTTTTTATCACACTTTATGCAGTCAGAAACATTTACAAACGTCAACCAATATACAAGTAGTAGAGAGTGCACAGAGACTGAGAAAAGCAGAGGGATGAAAAAAAAGCGAGTAAAAGACAGAAGAAGAAAAGCAGGACTAGAGAGAGACAGAAAACAAAGTGCGGTGAGAAAGAGAGAATAAGAGACAAAGAGAGAGAGAAGGACAGGCAAAGAGACGGAAAGAGAGACAGAGAGATGGAGGAGGGGGGCAGAGATAAAGATAGCTGAAAGGAGGGAGATCCGTCAGCGTTTGTTTCCTCAGGATGTGGTTACCACGACGACAAAAAGGCAGAGAGGGCAACATCACTCGCTGGTCCCTTCTGACACCTGCAAGAGTGTATATGAGTGTGAAAGTGTGTATGTGTGTGCGTGTTGCTGTGTTGCGTGGTCGGTGTGCGGTGTATGTGGGTGTTGTGTGTGTGTGTGTGTGTGTGGTGTGTGTGTGTGTTTCAGTGAGCAATTGAATGAGTAAATTAGTGTTTGTGTGCAGTAAAAACAGTGTGATTTGGTCTGTGTATCATTAGTGTGTCATTTTGCTTTAAGTATGTGACAGACTGTGTGTGTGTGTGTGTGTGTGTGTGTGTGTGTGTGTGTGTGTGTGTGTGTTGTGTGTGTGGTGTGTGTGTGTGTGGTGTGTGTGAGTCAAAAGAAACACAGCCGAAGAGAAGAGAGGAGAGAGGAGAGAGGATGGAGAGAGAGAGAGAGGGAGATAAGAAGGACTATGTGAGAGGCTGAAAATCTGAAGGGGGAAATAATGATACGAACACTTGAGACAGTGGAGAGTGAGTGAGCAGAAATAAGTCAAAGAGAATGATGAAGACAAGCAGAAGAACAACCAGGACCCAAAAAAATGAACAAAAGAGGAGGAACAAATGTGAAAAGGAAATAAAGCGCCAAGGACTGGTAAAAACAACCCTCAAGATATATACATTGTATTTGTCTCTTCATCTCATCTTCCTTCGTACTTTCTCTTTCTGACTCACTCACTGTCCTATTTAGAGCAGAATGTGGTTTCAAGAAAGAAAGAAAGAAAGAAAGAAAGAAAAACCAACGAAGACTTCAAGATTTGATGCGACGCAATGATCAAGTCTGTAGTTCAATTACTAACAAGCTAACGAGTCAGTCACAGGACAGAAAGGGATCTTGGTAGGCTGCTAGGGTTTTGTTTAGCGTAGCATCCCATTAGCTAGCAAAATGACCTTCTCTTGAGCTTCTTGGCGTGTGTTCGTGTGTTTCTTCAGACCACATTGCAGACATTTCCACAAACCATTGATAATCTGTCACCCGTTTTTCAATCTGTTTAATCTGAAGGCAAACAAAACCGAACCGCATCAGTCAAGGTAGACTAGTGGAAGCGTAAAATGGGGCTCTGTACAAACTATTTTGACAGGGGATTTTGGAGGATTGCCAACTCTTGTTACTTGATCTGGCCATTACCCTCAACACTTAATAACTACATCCTCCACAATCCTCAGTTAGAAGATCTAAATCTAATCTACTGTTCAATGGGTACTAGTTAAAGCACTACTGCTAATGATTTCGTTCATTTACACCTCCACCATGTTTCTGTCTCTCTACTCTAGGGACTCTAGCTACACCCAGCGAGCCATCATGGACGACCCTTCATCCACCCAATCCTTCCCCAACCTCCACCATCATCGCCACCGCCAATCCTTTCACCTCACCATGCCCAGCCTTCAAAGCTCTGAAGTAGGTTACCCGTCCTCTCAGGCTTCCCGGGACCCTCTGGAGCAGTATGGAAGCCGAGGGGAAGAATCCACAAACACCTTTCCCGCTTCAAGCACCTTGTCAGGGGGAAGAAGGGGGAGCAGTGGAGGTGACAGATGCTTCCTGAACACAAGTGGTAGCGGTTTGGACGGAGATGCCAACCTGGGAGGCCATCTTGACGGAGAAAGCGGGTTGGGCAGCCATTTTGATGACCCTTGGTATAGTGGTAGCAAAAAAGAGAATGTTTGGGAGGATGGGGAGAGTTGTGAAAGTGCTGCAGACAATTTTTATAGAAAAGGTGATTGCTACGGAAACGCAAATGATGTTTTCTACACGGTGAATTTTGGCAGTGAGGACGTAGTCAGGCGTAAACTCAGAGCAACCTATAATAATTATGCCCATGTTAGCTGTGAGGCTAAAGGAGAAACGGTGTACAATAGGGAGGCTAACGTTAGCCACTATATTAAACAAACTACTTCCCACGGCAGAACTGCTGCGGGGAGCTTTAGTGACAGCAGTGTCGATTATTCTAGAGTGAGTGAGAATTATTTGGGAAGGGAAGAAGATTATGGGTCCAGTTGTGGCTCAGGTGAGGACCAGCTCCAACCAGCTGACGTTGAGGCACCCTGGCTCAGTGTCTCTCCCTCGAGTCAGACTGGAGAGGGCAGGTGGAGAGGACCAGCAGACACCCACGCTTTGGACTCAGGGTGCCTACCGCAGAGATCCCCTATCGGTGTCAGCAGCGAGACGTACACACAGAAACTGGACTCCTTCTCTGAGGCTTTCCTCTCCCAGCGTAAGAGAAAATTCCCTGTGATTCCCAGTGGAGATTCCTGCGGACAGATCTGGGAATTTGGAGTAGGGAGAGGAGAAAGCCCTGTATTTGTAAATTCAAGGCACAGCTGTGCTTTTGATTCAGACTCCTACCTGCCCCCTTCCTCCTCCTCCTCACCCGCTCACCACTCAATTCCATCCTTTCCTTCTCCTCCCACATCATCTCACATCATGTCTTCAGTTCTTAGTCCTCCTCCCACACCTCTACCTCCTCCTTCCCACTCACCCTCCAAAATGGACTGTCCCAGTTCATTTGGGGGCACCGGAAATTCATTGGCCCAGGGTGGAGATTCACTTGGTACGCTCCAGTTTTTTACTTCGCACTTTCAGTCTCTCCCATCTGCCCATTCCTCTGGGATGATATGGAAGTTTCCAATGCTGTCACACAGCTTTCCACAGTCGTCAGGCGACCCCAGCCTCGTCGAGGGCAACCTGAGACCTTCTCATGGCGGTGACTATGGCAACATCACAGGTACGGCATTGTGTGTGCATTTCTTTGAACTTTATTCCCCCCTTAACCACAGGTTAATACCCACATGTAAATGTATGGGACATGTGGGTTTTTGTAGGTGAGGTTGTGAAATTTCCCGTTTCCTGTATGCAAATTACATTTTTACTTTTCACATTTTCACATATAAAACCACGTGTACTATTGTAGAAGAATTACTGTATGTGCCTTTGAGTTCATATGTGGGTTTTCACAAGAATTGATTAGTGTCTCCAGATAACAAACACATTGTGACAGTGTGCGGTGTAATGCTTTCCTTCCTACGCAGATCACAGTGATGTTTTGGACTTTTTTGTCAGACAGTTCATCACGATGCAATAACTTCCACTGCACTTGTCTTCCCCATTCTTATTTTCCCAGCCTCCAACGTTCAGTCTCCAGAAGCGGCATTCCTCACTTCCGCACCCCACCTTTCATCCCTCCATCCATCCAGAGCCCTCTGTCCCTCCAATACTCCGTCCTTCCATCCCTCCTTTCATCTTCCCTCTCGTCCATCTCACCTTTGCGGCCAGCATTTTGAGGCAGCAGAAAAGTTAACTCCTTACCTTGGGACCCAGAAAGCAAAGACTGAACAAGCTAATCCGAACCAATCACAGCTGCAGGTACGGTGTGACACTTCTACTATTTTTCACCACAGGAAATAATTAAAGCACATATAAAGAAGTTTACTATTTGAGGAAGTATGTTTGTGCATTGTGCTTGCTGAGTGTGAGACAAGAAAAGTGATAAATATACTGTGTGTTTATAAGAGATTAATCTTAGGTACAATTCTCAATTATTGGGTTGCTACATTTAAGTGAAGAAAACCTTCACTTGATGCATATCCTCTCCTAGTTGGCTAATGTCATTTTGGCCAATAACTACCCATTTAGTATTATTATTATTATTATTATTATTAGCATGCTTACATGCCAAACTAAGATGATAAACATAGTAAACATTATACCTGCTGTGCAGCTGCATGTTAGCATTGTCATTGTGAGCATGTTATTTTCCTAATGTTAGCACCACTGATGGCCCATTTCCACTGCATGGTACAGCTTGACCCTTCTCTACTCGACTCGCTCTTTTTTGGTTTTCCAATTGCAAAAGTTCTGGACAGTACCTGGTAACCTTTTTTGGTTGAGTCAAGGTTCCAAATGAGGCTGAGCTGATACTAAAACACTGCAGACCACTAACTGGTCAGAGAGAATAGTCATTAGCATGACACTGGACATCCTGCACAAATACGGTATTTTTGAATGGCCAAACTACCATCAAAATGCCCCCCCTTTTCTTCATTCACCTAACAACAGCAGCCCACAAAATGATTTGTAGGCTACGCCGTACTCTACGCCGTACTCTTTACAACTGACAACATCCAGACATTTCTCTATTTGGTTGCTGGTGAAATAATTCAATGTGTGTCATGGGGAAGAGGTTTTAATGGCGATCAGGTGAAAATCCCGCCTACACGGAGGGAAAACAAAAAGAGAGATGTAGCTGTGGTGACTTGAGTCGAGTCGAGCAGTACCATGCTGTGGAAAACAACTTTAGTACAGCCTCACAGATCCGCTAGTGTGGACAAAGTCTCTTTTAGCTCTTTTTCTTTAATTAGTCAGAAAGGACCTTTCTGTTGACTACTTAAACCTTTTTAAGTCTTTTTACAAGAAGTATCCAGGCCAAAACCAGCTATTATGTTATGTTTCTTCGTGAGCAACAACTCACTACAGCTGGAGATGCTTTGTAGAAGTAGTGGGCGGGTGGACACATAAATGGTTGTTTACAAGAAATTACATTTGTTCCAACCGCTTTTCTGTTTCTAAAACCACAGACTTAGTCCCGGTCTGTATTTTCAGACTTGTTGAATGGGTGAAAGGTGTAAATGAGACCGATTTGGAGTTTGTTTTTCCAAAACAACTTCCTTCCCGAGGCTGTTTTGCTGAGTCGCTGTCTGTTAGCTGTTTAAAATTATCTTTCCCGATGCGCTTGCAGCAACAAGCCGCTCCAATCTACACTGGAACTCCATTTCCCAGTATCCTTCACTCCAGCAGAAGTCAGAGGAGGGGCCGGTACACCCCTCAACCGCTTCTCAACCCAGATCGTAAGGGGTCGGGGCTCTACTCCTCCATCTCATCACTCAGTGGCAGAAGGGAGGAAGATGAGTGTGTTGTGTTACCGTAAGGAAAATGCCTTAGGTCTTGATTGTTTATCACCTTATAGCATGATGTCTCAAAAACATGGTGAAGAGCTTTTTCTTTTCCTTCTCTCCAGGTATGTCAATGTGGGTCATGATTTCCAGGCAGAGCTTCCTCCATGCTTTGTGGATGGGGAAGGGTCAAGGATGTGGGCACCAGAGGAAGACTCCCCTAGGGAACAGTTGCTCTGGAAACCATTTGAGAATCTGGAGGAGAGTACCAACACACAAGACCAAGGTAAATGGCATGCCAAAATACAGCTTTCCAACACCAACTTTAAAAAAAGATCTGTTTGGAGTATTAATTGCACAGAAAATCCACTGGATTCTCTGTTATGATCAACGGATTGAAGGGCCGAAGCTTTAGCGACCCAATGGAAAATTAATCAAATATTCTATTGTACCAACTGTAAAATAAACTGTGAGGCAGAGAAGAAGAAATCTATTATTGCTCTCTGCTGAAACTGCCCATGGTGTGTGTGTGTGTGTGTGTGTGTGTGTGTGTGTGTGTGTGTGTGTGTGTGTGTGTGTGTGTGTGTGCAGTGGAGAAGCTGTTGTTCATGTGTAGTTCCAGCTGTGTGCCAGGAGGGGGCAGTAACACAGAGCTGGCCCTCCACTGTCTGCACCACTGTCAGGGGAACACAATGGTAAGCAGTGCAGGGGAGTATTTGGTCTTTCTTTGGTTATTCGTCACTAATTATTTTACCAAGCACTCATCCAATCATTTTCACCCTTACTCCATCCATTATGACTTACTTCCATGCATCACTTCACTTATTTTTCTTCTTGTCTTTTGTTCTCACACATTCATGTCAAGTTAATTCTCTTCACTGCCATTGCATGCCTCATCTGTCTGTTCTCTGCCCCTTGCATCCCTCTGTCCTGTGCAGGCCACACTGGAGATGCTGCTCTTCTCACAGCCCTTGCCAACAGGGGACTACCACTACTCTGGTAACCTTTGGCCTCATTCTAACTCTTGGGTTTCCTATGCCCGTTAAATAATACATTTAATTTATATAGCGCTTTTCATGGACTCAAAGTCGCAAAAAGTATCATTCCTAAATGATCACCTGACGTTCAGAGAGCTCTTAGGCTTTGAAGAAAAGTAAAACAAACTAAAAGTGGTTGCAGTGAAGGAAGTTTAGTGTTTCTCTGCCACAGCCAACAGTTGTCTGCATGTCAGTGATTCAGCAAAGGAGTAGCCATTCCCACTGTTTCTACAATAGTAGCCTTTGTTAGAAGCTCAAACCTCCTGCCACTTTAATCCCATAGAAACTTCTTTATCTCTCTCTCTTTCTCTCTCTCTTGCTCTCTCTCTCTCTTTTGTGCATTGAAATCCACCAAGAACCATGTCAAGTCAAAGTACAGACTTTACATTGTTATGCATAGCAGTGTTCACTCAGGTAGGTGTAGTCCTGTAGACAGGAGTACCGTGAAAGGTGTTGGCCCCCAGATCAAAGCTCGACAACATTTTGGATGTTTGAAATCCCTGGCGTGTCTCTGGACTCCCCTCCAGCTGTTGACCCATGCACCAATTGACTCAGGTTGTCTGAAGCTTGCTGAGTGATCTCTGACAATGTTTGTGTGTGTGTGTGTGTGTGTGTGTGTGTGTGTGTGTGTGTGTGTGTGTGTGTGTGTGTGTGTGTGTGTGTGTGAGTGACCTTAGGCAGACTGTGCTATCTGTGTAATTTTGTGTAATCTCTCTCCTTAGGTAGTGAATGTTGGACAGACAGTGAAAAGAGCCTCTTCAGTGCAGCTCTGGGAACTCATGGAAAAGACTTTTCCCTCATACAGAAAATGGTATAACTATTGTTCATTGCTTGTGCCTTTGCTGCATTCGTTTAATGGTTACATTTCCAATGTTTTTCTCTGACAACATGGCATTGTCCTAGCCCAAATGTGACATTCCCTGTATGCATGTGTGTGTGTATGTACGTATAACCATATCCCATTTTGTTATCAGCAGTACTGTGAAACCACATGCTGTCACAGTCAGCCATATAGTTATTGTGACAACTTTACTAAGGCTTTAATGAGATGAATTTGATATTCAAACCAACATGGAATAGGAAATGGAAAACACAAGGAACTAGTCCACCACTCCCCCACTTAGTGGTTGTTTATTTTGTGCACATGTGCACACAAAGTGTTCATTTTGTGTGCAGGATCACTACACAAAGGTTAAGTAGTATTTTCCTAAGGTGCAGTGAGTGCAGTGTGCTTTTCCTTCCCTGCAAACGTTTGGTGTGGTTTGGTAACAGCACTGGGGAAAAAAGCACCCATACGCAACTAGCATAGACTAGACTACACTTTATTGTCCTAGAGGGGAAATTTGTCTCAGGCATAGTGCTAAACTGTGTTGCTACCCAACACAAACAGAAAAAACAATTTAAAATCAACATAAAAACATGAACATAAGATCAACAAAATATCTTAGGACACAAATGACTGTACAGACAATAGGACATCCTAAACAGTATTATATATATATATATATATATATATATATATATACATATATATACAGTATTGACTGTGTGTTTGTTTGTGTGCGTTGCAGGTGAGGACTAAGACCGTGGGCTTGTGTGTTGAATTTTACTACCTGAGCAAGAAGCTCCAGGACAAGCAAAAGAAACAAAAAGAGGAGGAGAACAGAGATGGAGTGATGGAGCCGCAGCAGAAAAGTGTAAGGAACACCTGAAAGAAGCGATCAGAATTTAGTGCCTTGTCAAGATGTCCCAGCTAATCTAATAACCCCAATGAGGTCCTTCAAGGTCCCATAACGTGGTACTCTTTGGATGCTTTTATATAGACCTTAGTGGTCCCTAATACTGTATCTGAAGTCTCTTTATATAGACCTTAGTGGTCCCTAATACTGTATTTGAAGTCTCTTTTATATAGACCTTAGTGGTCCCTAATACTGTATCGAGTCTTTTTATATAGACCTTAGTGGTCCCTAATACTGTATCTGAAGTCTCTTTTATATAGACCTTTGGTCCCTAACTGTATCTGAGTCTCTTTATAAGACCTTAGTGGTCCCTAATACTGTATCTGAAGTCTCTTTATATAGACCTTAGTGTCCCTTACTGTATCTGAAGTCCTTTATATAGACCTTAGTGGTCCCTAATACTGTATCTGAATCTCTTTATATAGACCTTAGTGGTCCCTAATAACTGTATTTGAAGTCTCTTTTATATAGATCTTAGTGGTCCCTAATACTGTATCTGAAGTTTCTTTGCCAAAATCCAGCCTTGGTCCAGAATTCCAGCCACTAGAGCCCGTCCCACAATGAGCTTTCCTTAGTATGTGCCATTTCTGAGTCTGTAGCTTTTGAGGAGGAAAGGGGGGGCAAGGTGGAGGGTGGGGGTGTGGCCTTGACCAACTGCCAATTTTCTTGTTTGAAAGCCATGATGTCTCTCTCTCTTGGGGGAGAGGGGGCGGTTGGCAAATTCTCTGGGCAGGCAAAGCAGAGAAAGGGGAGATAACCTTGCCCCTCATGACCTCATAAGAGGCAAGATTCCAGATTGGCCCTCTAAGCTTTTGTTTTCTCAAAGGCAGAGTAAGATACCAAGGTTTCGGTTTACACCTATCAGCATTTCTAGCCCTAGCCACTGGGGGGCCATAGGCAGGCTGGGGGACTCATAATAATGTTAAAAAACCTCATAAAGTGAAGTCTTCATGCCATGGGACCTTTAATGTTTCTTTTAGTTTGTGTTTTAGTATCAGGCCTTTGCTTTAGTTCTTACCCTCTTTCTATAGTATTGTTTTTTTCCTGTTGTTGTTGCCCTGTGGGGATTTTTCTATTCCCAGAACATTCTGTGGGCTCCACTGTGTCATGCTTTTGGATCTCTGACTGTCTGATGAGACTCATAGCATGGACTCAACTAGAACAAACAAATAGAATAGTTAAGTTTCTGTCAGAAAGAATATGGAGTGTTTTGGAGTCTTGTGTAATGTTAAGTGCATTAATTGTTTATCCGCTGTGGAATGCAGCTCAACAAGCCACTCACAATTGGTCCTGTTCTCATAGATAATACCCATGTGTCAGCCAGTGGACAGACAGTTTGGACTGGCGGAGCCAGTTCCTGTGCCCTCATTGACCAGCTTCTTCCCCTGCAAGCTGTGTGGCAAGTGAGTAGGACCAGTCATACTCGAGGAAACTCCAATGCAAACTCTCTCTGTCTTTGATTTCAGGGCAAGCCAACAGATGGTTTCGATTTTCAAATCTGTTTTTTTTTTTTAAACCTGTTTTTCCTCTCAACAGGATGTTCTATAAAATCAAGTCCCGTAATGCTCACATGAAGATCCATCGGCAGCCTCAGGAGGATTGGACCGACAAGCGGCTGCAGCACCAGCTCCTCACCCAGCGTCTGGCTCTCAGTCGCCCCACCAACCTCATGCCTAGCCCAGGCAGTAGCCTGCTCCCACCCCAGGCAGCAGCTCTGACCTTTCCCTCCTCTGGGCTCGCTGGAATGTCAAGCAACAACACCAATGCAGACAATGTCCTCAACTCTGTAACCATTAGCAACGGCATCACTTGCACCAGTGCCAGTGTCCTCGATCCCAGCGCCATGGTTACATATAGCAACATTGCGGCTTCAAACTCTCACGTAATCACCAATACTGATGGCGGAGACTTAAATCAAAGAGAGCCCACTACTGTCTCACCTTTCCACCAATCATGGGGCTCATTTGGACATGGCCCCAACCCTGCTATCTTCTACTGCAGCACAGAAGGGAAAGATGACGTAGGAGCTGGGACAGTTGGGGGAAAGGAGCCAATCAACTGGCAGTAGTGTTTAACTCTCCCAAAAGCATTACTACCCCCGAGGTACGAGACTCACCCCAACTGTTTTTTAGTTCCAACTAGACTTCAGTTCAAACTTATTTCAAGAAAATATCTTCATAATTTTAGTATGTTTTTATTGTAAATTGTGTATTTAAATGTGTTACATATTTAAATGTTTCTAATGCATTTGACATTTCAATACATTTTTTAACCTAACAGTAGTTTTCAATGTTTCTTGTTTACATGGATTAAACAAAGATATATTGTGTTCATTTGTGAGCTTTTTTTAACCTTTGAAGGGAGCCAGGTCAGCTGTTTGTCCATCTTTTTTTTTTTAGGGTGGGGGCATTTTTAGGCCTTTATTTTTATAGGACAGCTGAAGACATAAAAGGGGAGAGAGAGGGAATGACATGCAGCCAAAGTCCAAAGGTTGGAGTCAACCCAGCAACCTCTATATTAGGGCGCGCCCTCTACCAAGTGAGCTATCCAGGCTATCAGACTTCATAACAACAGACATACATGAGAGTGATATCGATCTTCTCATCTAACAATGTTTTTTCCAAAACATTAAACTATTCCTTTTACACAGCCCATTGGAGAAGTGAGGATGAGCCAAATAGTCCTCACTTTCCAGTAATGTCCTCGCTTTTAAAGTCTAAAACTCAAAGTGGTCCTCCCAAAGATAGACAAACATGAGCATGCACACATCCACAAAGACACACACACACACACACACACACACACAGCTGGCAAAGCCATTTCAACACAAAGTTTGTTGAAAGACTATAATGGGCTAATATTGACCTCTCTTACAGCTGTCTGAGTACGTGTGTGCCCAGAACTGACCTGTCGATGGTTAACTACAGTGATTGTTTTCTGAAAGATGCCAGGAAAGAGGCATCGTGAATGTGTGACAGCGTGTGTCTGGGTGAGAGGGTAGGCCTGCTAAATTCAGACTGAGGTTGATCTAAAATGAAGTAAAACAAACAAAACCCAGAGACAAACATTGGAAACCCGAGAGATACATAAACAGCATCATGTCCATCATTACTTAACTGATGCAAATCTTTCAGGATCTACATATTGACTCTCTTCTCTTCCACGTTTACTTACAATTCATCTGTACTGATTCATCATCGTTACATGCTTGTCTATCTGGGGGCTCGATTGCATTTCTCAGGACGGTAAGTATCCTTTGGTCTCATATCTTCAAGGGGAGTGGCTGCCAGCAGCAATCCTGAATGTTTTTTCAGAGAGACAGAGCACAAGCATGTAGATACTGAGGGAGGAGGGAGACCAGACCAATGGGGCAAGGGAAGGGGGGAATGGGCAGAGAATGAACAGAGAAGTTACTGAGCAGTGGCTATTCACCTATTCATGATGAGCCGCTCTTTGCCAGTTGACTGAGCTCATGCCCCCCAACACAAACCATGCCCACTTTCTCTTATTTTCTGTTTTTTTCTAGGTCTGAGAGGTACCAGTAAACAAAAAAGCTTATACACTCGATTCCCTGTTGTGGCAAAATTATTACGCTTAAGCATACCTTACCAATAAAGCCCTCTACTGTCATACACTGAAGTATTGTTGACAGTGAATGTGTCACTCAGAAATAACCCAAAGATGAATTATAAACAACAATGGCAACAAAAGACAACATGATATATATGTTTTAGTTGTATGTAATAGCAGTTTGCACATTCTGTTGCTTAACATGCAATTATGAACATGTTAATAATAACACTAATCATGTTCTGTAAATTTAGTAAAATCAAATAAGTGAGCATAAAATGGACCCTGTATTTGGAAAGTCTAGGGGTTTTATCACAGCTGCTGCACATTAGCCAATCCATTATCTAATTCCTTCCAGAAGATTGAATGATTCACTCCTGTTTTACTTTTATAGGCTTTAACTTCCTCTGTCTTTCGTGGACAAATGAGAACATGTGAGAACAGTTAAGAGTTCATCACTTGAGATACTGTACATGGAGGCTGACTGCTGTCATTGACACGGTGGAGGTTGGGCTCTGTCATGTAATGATTGGTACAGCCATTACATTATTATGGTTAAACTGGAAACTTGTTGAACTTGTTGAAAAGTTGTATTCACCATACTCTGCTGCTGACACTAGATGTCATGTGGTGGGGAAAGCATCTGCAAAAACTATACAAGGCTTCGTACTGAATAATATCTTTGGTATACACAGTGGCCAATTTACAGACCAGGTCAGGCATTAATAAACATTTTATCATTGTGTCTTACTTTAAGGTAATGAGTTGCCTTTTTCAGCAGGTCAACAAGTTAGTAAAACAGTGTCATAGGTGAACACTGGGGGGGGGGGTGAAAGGTCAATTGGATGATAAGCATTGACTACAGCCAAACACACTCTCTGACATTTGTGCACCCTTTCACGTACCCTGTGATCCAGGGAAGGGGCCCCATACAAATTCTTTTGGCTTGGTCCAATGTGGCCTAGCTACACCAGCACTGGGGATGTAAAACTACTGCCTCCTCTGGCTGGGCCACTTGGCACGACTAGGAGCACTCTCTCTGCTTCTAAAGGAGGTGTGTGAGAAACTATGAGAGTATGGTATTAATCCCAACCGTTAAGGCGGGGTTTAAAATTCAGCAGAGCTCTGTTGCTCGATTTAAAACCAATCTTTGTTTACTGAATGCAAGTGTATTGATGTAAACCAAAATATAGTATAAGTGTGAGTATGGAGCCGCTTGCTTACCCAAATTCAAATAAATCAATAATGTTGTGTGCTGTAGTAAGTAGGCCATCAGGGTACACTGTTCTTACATTTTTGGCTGCTCTATTCCTATCAAAAGATTACAATTTAAAAATGGTGTGCTAGCTAGTTTAAAAGTGAGTTAGTCTGCTTTGTATTCTTTCTCAAAACATTACATTGTTTAAAAGCTATCTAAAAAGTCAGTTAGTTAGCCTTTAGCTATTCCTTAACGAAACATTACATTGTTTAAAAGCTATCTAAAAAGTCAGTTAGTTAGCCTTTAGCTATTCCTTAACGAAACATTACATTGTTTAAAAGCTAGCTAAAAAATCAGTTAGTTAGCCTGTGGGCTAGCTATTCCTTAATGAAACATTACTTTTTTTAAAAGCTAGCTAAAAAGCCAGTTAATTAGACTAGCTATTCCTTAACGAAACATTAGTGTTTGCTAGTAAGCTTAAGCAGTTAGTTGCCCTGCTCCGTTTTCCTTAAAGCATAGTAACTCTTGCCAAAATACAATCTAGGGTCTTTTTTGTGAATGTACATGACTCAAACTTTAGTTTAAAAGCATAATTTGGACGGAAGCACCACTTTTAAGATTTACTGTATTGTGTTTTTTTGGTCAAAGCTTCATGTTGTGTCGAGCCTTCTTAGTGTTGTAAAAACCTTAGTGTTGATGCTATCATATTAGCACCCCTAGCACTCCCATTCAGAATCAGAATCAGAATCAGAAATACTTTATTGATCCCCGAAGGGAAACTCTGTGTTGCAGTTGCCCAAATAGTAGAAATATCAGAGTAGAAATATAATTAAAGAAATATAAGGAGTGTGGATATGTACGGTTCAAAAGGCCATTTGATCAAAAACAAAAATATGGTGAATCTTAAAAGTGGCGCTTCCGTCCTAATTATGCTTTTAAACAAAAGTTTGACTCGGGTACATTCACAAAAAGTTCCTAGATTGCATTATGGTGAAAGTTGCACTTTAACAAAAAATTACAGTGTTTGCTTGTTTCTAATGGTCACTTAGCCTGACGTTACTTATGATAGTTCAGCAGAGAAGTTCTAATTTGCTTCTTTGAGAAAGACTTGTTGGCTGAGTTAAGGGAGCAATCACAGGGCCACCTTGAGCTGAAGCAATGGTGACTTAACGGCTGCAATCCTTTCACTGCCATGTTTCACAGTTGGTCCAATCTTTGTGTGCGGGCTGCAGAACAGTTCCCTGGCTGAACCAGTATCTTGAGAGAAATTCAGCAGCATTAAATAACTCCATTGGGTTGGGTCTGTCTCTTACTCTTACTTAAATATTTTTGCTTAATCCATCTAAAAAAAAGTAGCCATTTTAAAAGTTAAACCTTCTCAAGTGCAACTTTAAAGTTAATACTGGGTCACATTTTAAATTGGAGTTTAAATTAGTAGAGTAAAAACTAAACTGACATTTCAACAGAGGTGTAAATTGAATCTTTCTATTTTAACACTAGTTTTAAAGCTTGGTACAATGACTTCAAGTTAAACAATGATTTAATCGGGTTTAACAATCCTTGTTGGTGCAATCCAGCCGAGACTGCCTAAAGACAGGCAGAAGGAGAGAGAGAGAGAGAGAGAGAGAGAGAGAGAGAGCAGTGCTAATACAAATCATATGGTATTTGAACAGATTAGGAATTCCAATCCTAATGTAAGTAAGAATAGTGTTGTGTCTCTAAGTTACTTCTTTAAAGACTGTAGCATTCATTTTTGCCTGGTTG
Organism: Etheostoma spectabile; assembly: GCF_008692095.1. Taxonomy (NCBI): domain Eukaryota; kingdom Metazoa; phylum Chordata; class Actinopteri; order Perciformes; family Percidae; genus Etheostoma; species Etheostoma spectabile. The sequence goes on along the minus strand of NW_022605599.1, from coordinate 802,091 downwards.
ATTTTGAAGGCGTCCTAGGAATGTCATTGACACAGAGAGTTATCTGAAGCTGATAAGAGAACACATAAGAATTGAGAAACAATCAGGTATGAGTGTACCCTGTGTGTCATTGTGTCTGTGTATGTGTTACTGAACTTCTGTCATTACGCCACTACATGTAAACGTGGAGAGGTGCACAAAATCCAACAACTTATAGACATTTGGCTCTGATAAGGGACAATGTTAAAACGTCTCGGTGTTCTGATTTCTGGTTTAGGGTTGTACAAATTTCTTCCTGGCTTGTAGATATTTATTGAAACATTATAATAATATTAAGATGTACTGGGTGTATTTCCCCTTTACAGTAGGGTGCGATCAAGTTGCAGGTTAGGATCAGGGTTAGAAGGGAGGTAATGGATGAACTGCTTTGGTGCAATGTCCTCACCGTGGTGTCTGTGTGTGTTGCACGGTTCTGGATTTAAAAGCATAGAAATCTAGTGTTCCCCTCACAAAGCAGGACTACAAAGAACCATTTTAAGAGCCTGTAATCAAATCCTGTTCTTTTCAGCTCTTTCCTGCAAAAGAGTTTTCTTTCTTTCTTTCTTTCTTTCTTCTTTCTATCTTTCTTTCTTTCTTTCTTAAAATGCATGCTTCTCTGTGTAGATATTCCACTTTTTGCATGTACATCTGACCTGATGCACTGATTAAAAGTAGGTTAGGCAATGAAATGGAACTGAACACTGCCTCCATTTCCCCTATAATTACTATTCCATTACAGCAGAAATTATAACTTGTAATGACAGGAAAAGCCGTTTGGTGTAACTAATAACAGTTAATCATTACACAACCGACAAACACAGAAACATTTGCATTCACTTTGAGTTGTGCTTCTGGCCACCTGAGGAATGTAAGTCCAACATTCGCCCTCCTTTACCTTCTGTTTTGGTCTCCTCTGACTCCTGAAGAAATATGTGGCTCTTTGACGTGCCACTATGACAATATGCAACTGTGTCTTTCTGCCATTTGGAGCTCACTATGAAATAAAAAATATTCCTAACAGCAGCTTTGATCTTGTTATCTTTTCCTGAAGTCAAATTGTGGATACAATTTTCATATGGATGATTTAATAAAATACATATGGCTACACATTAAAATGTGGCTGGGCTATGACTTTGCTTGGCAGCTGTTTCAGGGCCAATGGTCATGGTTGTCGCATGCTGGCGCAATGCCTACTGGGACACTTGAACTGAACCGAGCCTCTTCTTTACACTTTATTTTGTTACATGTACGGTAGCCCGGCCTCCACTATTACTCCATTACATGGAACTACTACGTAGGTGCGTCGGTAGCATCGACTTTAACGGTCTCTGGTCGGTAGCCGCGAGCTCTTTAAATGGTGCCGCTTGTTGCGTGCTGACATGCCCTCTTCTGTGATTGGTTGAGACCAGAGAGGGGAGTGGCCGGTTGCGTCACGTCAAAGCTAGGGATGAGGCTTGTGTGTGTAGGAGGAGAGAGAGAGAGAGAGAGAGAGAGAGAGAGAGAGAGAGAGAGAGAGAGAGAGAGAGAGAGAGAGAGAGAGAGAGAGAGAGAGAGTTCATGTCAGGCAGGCGCAGTAGTAGACTCCTTTATCCGACACGGAGACGGACGCTGCCAGCTGCTAGCTAAGTTAGCTTTAGTAGACAGTTAACGTTAGCAACTAGCTTCAGAGTCTTAGCGCCTTTACTACACATGATATAAGGGCGTGAGCAAGAGTGTGTGTATGACAGGGTGTGTCGACGCTTGAGTGCCCGTTTGGCCATCCCCAAGTCACTTCGTGATTGTGTGTACCCGTGTGTGTGTGCGCGCGTGTTTGTGTGCGTGCGCAGGTGTGTGTGTATAAACTCCCCTATTCCTCTACTGAGCAGCAGCTTCTCTGTGATTGTGTGCGTGAGGTTAGCACTGAGTGAAGCGAACGCACACATACACACTGCTAGTCGGCTGTTAACATTCCGTGTCCCGGTGACCAGCGGATTCACATCCTTTACTGACCCGACACGGCACGGCACGGCACGGCACCAGCATGTGAGTACTGTTGGGTAACGTGTGTGTTCGAGTATGAGTCGTGTGGGTGTCATTGAGTGCATTTGACTTGAAGACAAACCATTCCCCTTTTTCTTCCTGGGTGTCTGAATGGCGACGGGTGTAGCCTTTGGTTACTTGTGTCTGGCTGTCAGCGTTAAAGATGTTACAAGAGCAGTGAGTCCAACTCCCAGAGCTGCTCAAATGTCCACAAGAAAACCAGCAGTAGTTACCAAACGGTCGACTGGCTCTCAGGTTGTTGCAAGAAGTCCCTCGCTAAATTAGCAACTTTTTAAATGGAGTTTTGTACTAGTAGAGTTTGCAGCTTGGCAAAACATGCATGCACACCTTGTCACAGGTTACCCACTTTCACTGTCACACCTGCAGAATGGATAGTGAGGTAAAATATATGCTACGGGGCTTCTTGACCAGATGTAGCTAGGTATTTACATGGAAATCCTGTTTTTTAACAGAGTAGAAGGCACTGTAGTAGAGACTACATCCCCCTTTTAATAGAAAGGAATACATGTCTGTTTACATGTTAAAACTTGTAGATTGCACAACATGCTCATTGTTTCGGGACCTGTTCACCAAAGGAGCTTGTAACTATGTGGCGCTCTGATTTTCCCACCTGTTCTGTGTTGCAGAGATTGTGTCTGCGCTCTGTCACCTTTGAACCCGTGCACATGGTGTAGCTGTTGTGTCAGAATCATTTGACTGTACAGTTTGTTCATCCTCAAAGCAACCTTTACTCTGCTTTAAAGAGTGGTACATGTAGAACAGCTGTCCCATCCTAAACCTCAGGAAAGCACAGTGGGGGCGGTGTAGTGATCAAGCAAAGGACACTAGTATTCATATCTAGCAGGGATGTGTTCAGAAATATGCAGGCAGGAAGGGCTGTAGTTAGCTTTTTTGGTCTTAGCCCTCTTAAAGGGACTGCCATGGCCTTGTGTGTTTGATGGACATGTGCCACCTTCACCTTTGATGCTATTACTTGTTGCAGTAGTGCCAAGGTAATAGACTGAAAATGTTTTATGGAAATATTACTGAGGTTCAGTGCTCCCTTTTTCATGAACACACATTCCACGTCGGGGATCTCTAAGGATGACAAAGTTATTTTAGGGTTGTCAGGTAATTTGCCCTGGTGCTTTATCAGTTAACAGTTCTTCTGGTGTTACTACCACCAGGAGGTTGGAACTGTGCTGCACTGTAGGCATGCACAATTTGGGGAAAACATGAATCACGATTCTTTTGCTTAGAATGATATCACGATTCTCTACCATGGTTTTTTTGACCATAATAAAACAAAATGTACATATGATGATGATCACAGATATATAATATGAAATATTAGATATGTAAACAGTCAACACAAGACGCAGCAGTAAGTGCAGAATGTGTTTGACCTGTTCAGCAGAGACACCTAAACAGCAACAGACTAAAGAGGACAGACACCGACAGACTAAAGAAGACAGACACCAACAGACTATAGAGGACAGACACCGACAGACTGAAGTAGACAGACATCAACAGACTGAAGTAGACAGACAC
>NW_022605599.1:795897-798493 GCF_008692095.1 Etheostoma spectabile | reverse complement strand
ACTAAAGAAGACAGACACCGACAGACTAAAGTAGACAGACACTGACAGACACCAACAGACTAAAGAAGACAGACTAAAGTAGACAGACACCGACAGACTGAAGTAGACAGACACCAACAGACTGAAGTAGACAGACACCAACAGACTGAAGAAGACAGACACCAACAGACTGAAGTAGACAGACACCGACAGACTGAAGAAGACAGACACGACAGACAAAGAGGACAGACACCAACAGACTAAAGAAGACAGACTAAAGAAGACAGACACCGACAGACTAAAGTAGAAGACACCAACAGACTGAAGTAGACAGACACCAACAGACTGAAGTAGACAGACACCAACAGACTGAAGAAGACAGACACCAACAGACTGAAGTAGACAGACACCGACAGACTAAAGTAGACAGACACCGACAGACTGAAGAAGACAGACACCGACAGACTAAAGAAGACAGACACCAACAGACTGAAGTAGACAGACACGACAGACTAAAGTAGACAGACACCGACAGGCAGAAGACAGACACCAACAGACTGAAGTAGACAGACACCGACAGACTGAAGAAGACAGACACCGACAGACTAAAGTAGACAGACACCGACAGACTGAAGACAGACACGACAGACTAAGAGAGAAGAGACAGACACCGACAGACTAAAAGACAGACACCGAACGACTGAAGAGACAGACACCAACAGACTAAAGAGACGACACGAAAGACACAACAGACAAAGAGGACAGACACCGACAGACTGAAGTAGACAGACACCGACAGACTGAAGTAGACAGACACCGACAGACTGAAGAAGACAGACACCAACAGATGAGAGCAGGACACCGACAGCTGAAGAAGACAGACACCAACAGACTAAAGAGACAGACACCGACAGACTGAAGAAGACAGACACCAACAGACTAAAGAAGACAGACACCGACAGACTAAAGAAGACAGACACCGACAGACTGAAGTAGACAGACACCAACAGACTAAAGAAGACAGACACCGACAGACTGAAGTAGACAGACACCGTCAGACTGAAGTAGACAGACACCGACAGACGAAGAAGGACGGACACGCCAGACTGAAGAAGACAGACAACGACAGACTGAAAGTGACAGACACCGACAGACTGAAGTAGACAGACACGACAGACTGAAGTGACATGACACGACAGAATGAAGACAGACACGACGACAGACTGACGAGCACCAAAGGACTAAAGAAGACAGACACCAACAGACTAACAGAAGTCAGACACCAACAGACTGAAAGTAGACAGACGACGACCAGAGACAGTACTGAAGTAGACAGACACGACAGACACCAACAGACAAAAGAAAGACAGACACCCAACAGACTAAGAGGACAGACACGACAGACTGAAGTAGACAGACACCGACAGACCCCAACAGACTATAGGCAGACTAAAGAAGACAGACACCAACAGACTAAAGAAGACAGACACCGACAGACTAAAGACGACAGACACCGACAGACTAAAGTAGAAAGACACACGACAGACTGAAGTAGACAGACACCGACAGACTAAAGAAGACAACAACAACAGACTAAGTAGACAGTACACCAACAGACTGAAGTATGACAGAACCAACAGATGAAGAGACAGACACCGACAGCTAAAGAAGTCGACACCGACAGACTGAAGTGGACGACACCGACAGACTGAAGTGGGACAGACACACGGACAGACTAAGAAGACAGACACGGACAGACTAAGAAGAAGATAAAGAGAGACAGGACAAAGAAGACAGACACCGACAAGACATAAAGAAGAAGACACGACAGACTAAGGAAGACAGACCCGACAGCTAAAGTAGAAAGACACCGACAGACTGAAGTAGACAGACACCGACAGACTTAAAGAAGACAGACACCAACAGACTAAAGTAGACAGACCACCAACGACGAAGTAGACAGACACACCAGATGAAGTAGCGACACCAACGATGAAGAAGACAGACCCAGACAGATAAGAAGCAGACACCGACAGACTGAAGTGGACCCAGGGACACCGAAGACCAGACTGAAGGTGACGAGACACCGACAGACTGAAGTGGGACGACACGACAGACTAAAGAAGGACCGACACCGACAGACCTAAAGAAGTCAGACACCGACAGACTAAAAGAAGACAGACCACGGACAGACTGAATGGCAGACAACCGACAGACTAAAGAAGAAGAACACCGACAGATAAACGAAGACAGCACCAAAAAGGACTGAAGTAGACAGACACGACAGACTGATGGTGGACAGACACGACAGACTGAATTGGACAGGACACCGCAGACTGAAGTGGACAGGGACACCGACAGACTAAAGAAGAGACACCAACAGACTAAAGAAGACAGACACCCACTGACTAAAGAAGACAGACACGTAAAATTAAATCAGAATCAAAATGAAGTTTTTCAAATCAAAGTTTTAATTTATTGAAAAATGTAGTTGAGAACTGGGTGAATGCAGATTATGATTTTATAACCATTCATGTCATGCAGGCCTACTGCACAGATACTTGAGTGTGGACTATGTAGTAGGACGCAGTGTGGACTATGTAGTACTATGTAGTAG
>NW_022605599.1:768607-795887 GCF_008692095.1 Etheostoma spectabile | reverse complement strand
GGACTATGTAGTACTATGTAGTAGGACGCAGTGTGGACTATGTAGTAGGATGCAGTGTGTCCTGGTATGCTCAGTGGATATTATATTTACACAAGCATGGCTTATGATGATATAAAACTTATTTCTTGAAAGTTTTAAATTTGGTTTGCATGGCTTTTAGTATAAATTAAATCAGAGACAACATTTGAGCTCAAGTGTTTTGCAGCAAATGTGTTGCCTCTTGTGTCTGTCCTTAAAGATGCACGCATCTATCTCCCTGCATCTGTTTCTAGTTTGCAGCGTGATCTCATGAAATGTAGTGTATGCATGACACGCCAATTTGCGTGTTATCAAGACGCATACTCGCTTTTTAGCGTGTTTCAACTCCGTTTGGCCTCCATTGACCTACATTACCTTTCTTTTTACTAAAACCAACCCCGTTGTTCTTTTCCTGAACCCAACCGGTTCTTTGTTTCCTAAATTTAACCGTCGCTTTCTTCTTGTGGTAACATGGCCGGTGGCGTGTTTGTCTACGCAATGTCACGATGTTATGTTGTAGTTTGGGATGTCGTACATTGGCACTGCCTTTTAAAGAAAAGGTATCCCTTATCAGGTATGAAAAGGTTTTCATGACATGGTAACATATTTCTAATAGTGTGTCAGTGTGGTTTACCACTAACACTGCTAACAGCTTATGTTAATGGTAACCTACTTGGCCCAAACTAGACAATAGATGTTTTGACAACACAATACATTGAAAACACTGCACTTGTGTATTTCACTATGCATTGTACCCTCAGGACTGTCTGCTAATTGAGGTCCTGACCTGTTGTTAGGGTTACCATGACATGAAAAATGCCAAAAAAAAGAAGAATGCTTCTGGGGAAACACTGGACCTTTCTCTTTCATACTGCCAGGGTACCATTCAGCAAATAGAAGTATTTACTACTACTACTTCATAATCTATTAACACATACTGTCTTTATCTCAATTTCAAACAGAATGCAATCAGTTTCCACTAGAATACAATTAAAAATGGAAGTCTGATTTGTTTTTGTTTTTTTTCATTAGATTATAATTCATGTTAAAAATTCACTATGTGATAGTTCTTATCTTGGAAAAAACATAAGTGGTCATATCCAGAATAATTTTCTAAATTGAGTCAGGAATACATGTTTATCACAGAAAATAAGGTAAGGCCGTTGATTTTCAGGTAGATAACATGTAACTTGTACTATTTTTCTTGTTGTAAAAATTTGAAATGGATCAATTTGACCCGAATACCATACGAGGGTTAAACAGTGCAGCGCCACTACTTCACCAGTCATTCATCACACCAAAAATGTCTTTCTTTCCCAGCTGATGTTCCAGTGGTTTCTTTCCCTGGTATGTCCTGTCTTACTCTCAAATTTGAACAGGAAATGCATCGGACTTAGGAGGTGCTATTTCATTTGTCCTCAAGGCATTTTCTATTAGTATGGTAGTTACGGTTCATTAAGATTGATCTAACTGCAATAAGCAGTTGTACAGCCAAAGCTTGAAACCCTGCATGAAGGCAATCATTTTCTTGAGCAGAGAATTTATATAAAAGGTTAAATAATGTCCTGGCTTGTAGTAAACCGTTTCTGCTGCAGCCCAGTGAACATGTGAAAAGGAGTCTCGGACAGCAACATGCACTTTAGGACTTATGGCAGAAATAGTGTGTTTTTCCAACACATTATATCCTAAAGAGCAGTCTGTAGCAGCAGGGGACTGGTACATGTTGTTGACACAGCTGGTGAAAGGGACTGAGGGACAGTGAAAGTCAACAGCAAAATGCTGCAGTTTCATTTGGCTCAAATAATCCTGTCAATTTACCACAAATTGTACTTTATTACAACTATTGTTTATGTTTGTTGATGTAGCTATGTTCAAATGAGTAATATCTATTTGGGCTCATTAATATCAAGAGATGTGAAACATGTTTAACCAGCAGAGATGGCAAAAGTACTCCCTTCCTGTACTCCAGTAGAAGAACAGATACTTGCGTTAAAAAATACTCTGGTAAAACCCGGACGGAGACAACTTCTCTCTGTTGATGCTTCATGACATCAAGCATCAGTACAAACATGGGCGGGAGTAGTTCTGCTGTGGTTGTTTGTGTGTGGTTCTGCAAAGACATAAATAACATTGTAATGGCTACAACACAATGCATAGGAATCACATGTCAGTAAATAATAACAATAATCCCATTATTAATTACATTATCTTAATGCAGTGCAGAGATGGCAAAAGTACTCATTCCCCGTACTCCAGTAGAAGTACAGATAATTGTGTTAAAAATTACTCTGGTAAAAGTAGAAGTACTGATTTAACTTCTTCACTCAAGTAAAAGTAACTAAGTAGAGGCTTGGAAATTTACTTAAAGTATAAAAGTTAAAGTAGCCTTATGAATGCCAAAGCTCCCTGGACCAGACCGATGTTACTACAGGGACGCTGAGGAACTACAGTGGACATGGACAAAAGGCTCTTCATTCTTTATTCTTTATATGCCATTTTAAATGGCTGTCTGCCAGTAGGCCTAAAACATATACAAAACACATATGAAACATATAGCCTGTTCATTGTGACAGGGACTCCAGGTTAATAAGATTCTGACCGAGTAGCAAGATACATATATCCAATTATGATTCTGTGAGAAGTCTGTGTATTACCATCCAATTAGATTAAATTTGGTATTGATGATGCAAAAAATAACTAATTCCAGTGAAATGATTGTAAACTTGTTAGTGAGGACTAGATTAGGACTGGATTTAGAGCTGATTCTGGTTTTCAAATTGGCCCCAGGTGTGTCTGTTAAGACAGGGACGGAGACAACTCTCTGTTGATGCTTCATTAATATCAAGCATCGGTATAAACATGGGGGGGGGGGGTGGGGCGGGGGGGTAGCTCTGCTATGGCTTGTGTGGTAATAAAAGAAATAAATAACATTGTAAAGGCTACCATACACAATGCATAGGAATCATATATGCTAGTAAATAATAACAATAAACCCACTATTAATTACATTAGGAGTTAAAGTAAAAAGTCGCCAAAAAAAATAAATAGTAGCCTGAAGTAAAAATATCTGCAAAATCTACTTGAGTACAGTAATGAAGTATTTGTACTTTGTTACTTCCCATCTCTGATAACCAGGGAAATGTCTTTTAAATTATGCTTTTGAGGGCACTTAACACAGTATTAATGTCTTGCTCAGGGGTCCCTTTTCAGGGGCTTCCAGTGTTTCTTGTTCCCAGACTGCTTGTGAAAACGGTCTACTTCAGCACAAGATCAACACTCTAACCTTCATGCCACGATGAACCACTTTAGAAGTCCATCCAAACTTTGTTTTGTCTACACAAACCCAGTCAGCCTGGGTAACCTTGTTCTTGCTGTCTGAGTATGCCGTTGATAATTGGGGAGCTTATTTCCCACATGCACACACACACACACACACACACACACACACACACACACACACACACACACACACACACACACACACAAACTGTTTATTGATCCCCAGTGATTTACAGCCTGAAATATGCACACACAAATGCTCAGGACTTATTGCACTAATGGAGAGATGTCAGAGTGAGTGGGGTGCCAGCTGAACCAGCGCCCGCAGCGATGGGGGGGTATGGTGCCTTGCTCAGGAGCACCTGGCAGTGCCCAGGAGGTGAAGGGGCATCTCTCCTGCTACCAATCCATATTTAATACTTTGGTCCGTACGGGGACTTGAACCGCGACCCTTTGGTTCTCAACCCAACTCCCTACGGACTAAGCTGCTGCCACCCCAAAGGTTGAGGTCTCACTGAGATCCTGCTTATGAGTTGAAATTGTGAGCTAATTTTTGAGAACATTGTATTTAAAAATGAAAACGTGACACCCGTATATACAGTATAACCATACATACATGTACAGTGGAGCTTGAACGTTTGGGCACCCCAGGTAAAAATGTATATTAACGTGCATAAAGAAGCCAAGAAAAGATGGAAAAATCTCCAAAATGCATCAAATGACAGATTAGACATTCGTATAATATGTCACAAAAAGTTAGATTTTATTTCCGTCCCTAACCCTTTCACACATCAATCTGTTCTCTGCAAATGAAGCACACAGCTTTACCTTTGACTTCAGTAAATAAATACTTAAAAACGTGGCGTTCTGTATCGGCCTTTCTTTCTTTGCCACAGCTCATTTGTGTCCATGCTAACATCTCGTGAGCTCAGGTCGCAGCTCTCCGACACATTGCAGTTCCTCTGCTTATTTTTAATTGCTACTTGCAACCAGAGAAGAAGAAGCTGCATACATTTTGTACACTGTACAGCCTATAATGCGTTTGCACAAAAACGTCACCTTCAAATAAAAGCAATGCAGTTGTATTCCATGCATGATGTACACTTCTTTACGTTTGATTGCTAACTTCCCATCGACCTCAGAGGGATCTCTACAAAACCAGTTTGCTTCATACCCTTGTGATAAGTAATACCACAACAGAGAAAGGGCTAGTTTGATAATATATTGAACGCAACTCCTTGTTGTTTGGGATGTGTGTGCTGTGCCCATAACACACAGTTTAGGCCAGCAAGGAACTCATCCTCCCCCTAATAATAGAGAGATGTCTCTCTTTTAAGGAGAACTCTGGGAGATTAGACGTTTGCTGTAAATGATGAAAGGTAGATCCTCTGCTATTGCACAAGGGCTGGCAGATAGCCTTTTGTATTTATTTGGCCCATGGTCAGTCAATTAGGGCAAAGTTAAAGCTAGTTATGTGTGTTTGTGTGTCACAAGATCAGAAGCTGTGTGTGCATCAAAACAGAACAGAACTTTGATCTTGAAGAAGTTAATGTATGACCCGGAAATCATCTGTTCTTTTAAGCTGCCCGACACACACAGGTTGTCCTCAGTGGCCTATGACCTGTACGTTTGGAGGATTGTCTGTGTGCATGCAGCAATGCCTGTGTTTCAAGACTTAGCTGTGCTGATAAATACACACTGACACACCTGTGCTTATTCTTGTTTGTGTTCCTGTGTTGTGTCTGCGTGTGTGAGAGAGAAAGTTAGAGACAGGACAAAGGAGAGAGCAGCGTAGTGAGTGCATTTGGCATGAAACATCCATTTTGGCTTTCTGAGTGTAGTTTAAGTCAGTGCTAGTTTTGTGTTGCAGCAGGTTTGAAGCAGATGTTCGTGTTCAGAGTTGACCTGTGCTGAGGAGAGTCAAACAGTGAAATGTATGGCAACGTTTCCCCTTGGCCTTTGAAGAGATCCCTACTGGGGCTCAGGAATGGGACCTTTGCCTTTGACTGAGCCCATGAGGGATAAATACGCAGAGTGGGGTTGTCTTCTTCTGTCAGATTAGTAAAAAATCTTTAAGAGTTGGCGCTGTAGTCACTGGGAGCACCACAGCTCCTTTAATTCCCAGGAACAGAAGTTTCAATTCTAATTCAGGCGAGAGATAAAGCACTGACAAAATGCCAAAGGATTTATAGTGTCAACTCAGAAGGACAAAAATCATAAAACTAAAAGACACTATTTTGGTAGTAAAGGCACATTTAATTCCATTTCTGCCTGTTTCTCAACAATTTGTTCTATAAATCAGTGAGAAACAAACTTCTAGCATTAACGTATCAGACAAATGTTTTGTGTTCATGATTCTGTTCCCTGTTTGTCAGAAATTCTTAAAACAAGTGCTTTACAATCAGATGAACTTGGTACTAATCTGATCTATGATTAGACTGCTTAGTACAATTGATGCCTTTCTATATTTATATGACAAAAACTTGACCTACTAAAATTCTTCTTTATACCATAATGAAGATAACCTGCATGAATAACTAACGTTACCTCAGTGTGAAGCGTGGGAACTTTTACTAGGCAGTCATTCATTCATTGACAGGCTCGCTTGTGAAATGTGTCTGCTGTCAGTTTGTCTGTGTAATCAAGACCGTTGGATTGTATGCATTGTAACATTGGGATCACATGAGGATTCTGACTTAGTGGACAAAACTGATCCCAATGTAATCCATCTGAAAGAGGTTTCCTTTGTTAGAGTTGTGTGTGGATAAAGCAAGAAAAGCCATTCAGATGATTTGGATTTTCTGTTCCTGTTGATAAAGTAAATTACTGCCCCTGCTTTTCTTCTAAATATACAGTGAACACAATAACACCTGTACAACTAAATCCAATCCATGAATCTTTTACTTGAAAAATCTCATATCAAAGTATTGCTGTTACCATATAAAGCTTGAACAGTGATTGAACTGAAAGGGCATCTGTTATTATTGTGGTTTAACCCCCCCCCCCCCCCCCCACCCCCCCCCCCCCCCCCCCGCATGTTCTGGGGTGGCAGTCACCAATTAGTGTGATGTGTATCTTGATGGCAGTCATTTCTATACTGCTTACTTTTAGTTGTACAAATTTTGTGTTATATTACAGTGTTGCACATGATACTATACATTCCTACTTTATCAGTCAAAAGCACATTAAATGCAAATGGTATTTCATTCCTTTTTACGCAAGTGTATTGATTTTGTACAGCGCTGATCAGGTCAGTATAATGCACGAGGCGTGATGTGGACTATGAAGTAATCATCTGAGCTCATGAGTACTGAACTGAGTGGAATTTGGTCTTGTTGTCCACACTCAGTGTTTGCTTTGACTTCAGAAAGTGTGATGAAACACTGATGAGTTAACATAGACTACATTGAAGTGAAACTAAATCATCATCATAAGCTAGGGGTGTCACGATTTTGATTTTAAATCTGAAATCGATTAAAATAAGGATCAACAATTTCTCCATTATATATTTTTCTCTCTCCACCCCCGCCTACTTGGGTACGTCCAAAGACAAAAACAACAGACACACCATAACTTTTTGAGTGTTAGAATGCAGCTAAACAAAGAGTACCAGGGCATGAAATTAACACCCGCCCACCCGCCAAATGTGGGTGAATTTTGCAATCGGTGGCTACCTGCCACGTTGGCAGGTAGCCAATAAGAATTGAGTGATTCAGACGTATAACTACCGGTAAGCAGGGTACGCAGTTGCTTACGGGCCCGGACCAATCAGGGGCCGCATCACTGGAAGACATTGATTGACAGCCAGGTTCCCCTATCACATTTTCATCACTCGCGACAATCCCAGCAGTCCCACTGACCAATCAGGAGTGAGAAGGGGTCAAATTAATTTCCTTGTTTCTGATGTGAGGACGAGACGTGTGGGACTCAAACATCTCACATTCACCAACACAACGTACAGAGAAAACATTTACAAATCATTTCAGACCGTCCTGCTAACCTGTAAACATTTTAACATCAATGTACGCGATGTATGCGCACACACACACACAAACACACACAATCGCACACGGTGGATGCAGGAAAAACCACAGATGAGATGTCCAGGGGGACCAGAATCCACCCGCCACTGTGGCAGGTGGTCAAAAAAGTTCAGGCCCTGCAGAGTACAGTTAGCTTAGAAGATTTCCACATCAAATCATAAATGAACCACGTTAGGCTGCTGGCTGCCTGCTAGTAGTTTCTCTACATATTATGTATGTTTAAATCAATGCATGCTGGTGTTGTGACTGTTTTGTGATTGTCTTTTTTTAAGAATTTGATAAACTGATTGTTGGTTTCCTCTTGACACCCATACAGTTTGGCTCGACTGTAGTAGAGCAGAGGCCTGCTAGGCCTGCATGATCCGGGGACAGTTCTTAGCTTAGAATGGGCATCAGGATTCTCTGCCCCCATAAGGGTTATTGCACACATGAACCAAGAGAAAACAAACAAGTTGCCAGTATCAAACATAGATTTATTTTGGTCCCTAGAGTCACCACAGGCCTGGAAACAGAGAGGCTGCAGAAGAGAAGGGAGAGCTCCTGTTGTATACACACTGGAATATGTCAACTTTGAGTGAGAGTGAGAGAGACTCCCAGCGAGGCTGCAGCACGAGTCAGACGAGTTGGATGAGAAATAGTTACCACTTATACAGTCGCCTCTTTTTGTCTTGGTTTTGTCTTCTATTTTTTTCACTTTAGTTGTATTTTTACACTTATTAGTACAGTGAAGGAAGGAATATTTAAAGATAGGGTGGGTGTGTGTGTAAGTGTGTGTGTGTGTGTGTGTGTGTGTGTGTGTAAGTTTGTCATTTCATGCTAAATAAAAAAGTAAGTTAACATAATTCAAATGCGCGCATCGGCAACCCACGGCTCTAGAAGCCGACCTACATGAAATCCTGTAGGCTAAACTCACTCAGCCGACATTTGAATATGTTTTTCTATTTATTAATTTGTGGGTGAAATCACCAAACGCACCAGACTCCATTTAAATAAGCAGTACTTTAATCATTGTAATATGTAATTCCCTCCACTTAAAATCTATTTCTTTCATAAACATACCCATCGCTGTCTAAATGTTTTAACCCCCCCACTGCACTGCCATCCCTGAACATTATTCTGCACTAAGTTTATTATTTATTACTCTGTATTACTTCCAACTATGCAATATTTAATTTCTATTAATCGGCACCTTACTATACATCTGTGATCATATACTGTCTGTTTACAGAAGGATGTTTATTGTGTAAATATGTTTGATTTGTAATTATTATAACTAATTCTATTTTTTCTACTTCTTATGCTTGACGTGTTATTCTGAAAATGGATTAATGAAGTCTATTTCCTCTTATTTGATCTTCCTGATTGGCCAGTAGACCATGTTCTGACACCGGTTGATCTCTGATCTCCAACGTAACCTGCTCCCGACCAGGTTATGTGTTCAGCATAAGTTACCACGGCGATATAACCCGGTAACAAGTGACCCACTGTCGTGATACACAGAAGCCTGGGTTGAACCTGAAGTTACCTCGTTAACGCCAAAGCTAGTTCTGTTTTGATATAATATCATGATAATGTGTGTCTTATGACAGGACACTAAGTGGTTGTATTACTTAGTTAAAATGTTGTCTTTATTGGGGCTTTAAGGCTGTATAACAAGTTTGTGAACTCACTTGACTAGCTGGGAGGAGTAAGCAGGTAATTCTACAATGCTAATACAGTACATATTTATCATAGGCCATATTATTTGGTATGAAAGTTGTAATGTAGCTGTATTGGACACACGGGTAGTATTCGGCCTATTTTTGCTCGTCTGCTGTTGTCTCCCGGCCCAGGGAAACTGATCTGTTTCTTGGTGTGACACGGTGGCTTTTGTGTGGAGACGGGATACTGTTTCAGCTCGAGCTTCCACTGCATTCAGTCTCCAGCCAGTCCTAGGGCATTCATTGGGAGTCTCAAGTCATTTGTTCTTGATTCACTTCTGTGTAGTTAATTCTCCGTTCATTTGTTCATTTACTAACAAGTCCCACATAATCATATTAAACACCACTATAAAAGTTGTCCCTGTAAAAGGAGATTGTGAGTAACGAGATTTCATTAGCCCTACTTGCTTTGTGCCATCCTATCTGGGTGATCTGGTATCTCAGCAGTCCGTCTCAGATTCTTTCCACAAGTCAACCGAGACATGTTTTTGATGGTTATGAATGGGTAACTAACTGTCCCATCATGCACTGAATCCAAGTTTAAAGTAGACAGTCCTCTTCACACAGGTGACACAGGTGGATTGGGCTATGCTGTTCGCTTTAGAAGTCGTCATGTAGGTCACTGTAATGGTCAGGCTTAATAACTGTTAGGGTGGACAGTACTACAGACACGCCGTTTACTATCCGGGAATCTGGGAAACAAAGGTTTCTAGTTTAAGATATGACCTTTTTATATGTGCTGCTTGAATTGAATAATCAACCAAACTTATTGTTAAATATAACTTGACAAATCCGTTTGGTTGGGTTCATTTCATTATTTAATGTGGAGGAGTGGCACTAGTCAGCGTAGCTGTGGTGTCCACTGACTGCATTGCTGCTGTTTGACCACAGTGTGGCAGCAGAGGACTGTCAGTGAGCTGGAGCCTGCAGTCAAACCAGAAGAAGAAGCTTTCACCAGGCAGGCTTCACTACTGAAGCTGTGTCTATGCCTAGTGAATGAGCCACTTACATCAACTTGACAAGGTAGTTCATGGTATTTCTATAGCTTTTGTGTATCTGTGCCATTCACATGCAGCTGTGGCTAACTTTATCTGCGCATGTTTGGTAACAGGATGCTTCAATTTAGTAATTGTATGTGTTAAAGGGATAGTAAATGCAGCCATCAAACTAAAATGGCATTGTTGGGTGAAAGGAATGGTTTGTGTGTTTCGTTCCAACAAGAAGTCGACTTTTTCACGCAATAGTTCCTGTTTCCTAAGAAACAGGAAACTTGGCTCAACTGAGACAGACTTACTGTATTTTATGCAGCATTTAACATTAATTCATGTACAGCAAGTACAGTCATGACTCATCAGCCACTCTAGCTGCTGACCCGTGGACAGTTTGCATTTGAAAGATAAATAAGACGGGGCTGGTTTCTCTCCTACAGCTACATCTCAGCATGGGACTACTGGGGCCAAAAAGAGCTTTAGTGCCTTCATTTTATGTTGTGATTTGAAAAAAGGCACTACATACACACCTGAAGCTTGTTGTCTCTAATTTGATACACCTGCTACTGATTGGCAGCTGCTAGACATAGCAGCTGCTGATTGGCAGCTGCTAGACATAGCAGCTGCTGATTGGCTGCTGCTAGACATAGCAGCTGCTGATTGGCTGTCTAACTCCCTTCTTCTTTTCTTGGAAATCTAATGATTAGTCAGCTGTGAGACTTTTCTCTTCACTTGTTCTCTCTTTCTTCAGTTTGAAATTCATAAGTAATCTGTGTTGTATTTTTATACTTCGTAATATTAATAGTGATTCTTCCCTTTATCATCAAATAACAATTTGTTTTTTAAATAAAAACATGTATTCAGTAACTAACCAAAGATATATAGTTTTTGAATCACAATATGTGGTTGAGTCATTAATATATATTGGGGGCAAAATAATAATTGGGAGAGGCACCACTATAATAGCCTCACAAAAAGACAAGGCAACTTTATTAATACAGCAACAAGGCAATTTAAACAAAGTGCTTTACATAAAACATTGAAGAGCAGTTAAAAACTAGAATAACAGCAAGGTAAAATAGAACAAGACCGGTATTAAAAACAAGAATAAAAGTTAGAGTGCAGCAGGGTAGTAAAACAATGATAGGATTTAACAGAAGTGTTTATTAAAGGAACTGAGAGCGGACCTGCAGTTTGTGTCAGATATGTGGTGCAGACCAACCAAACCGTGTTTGGTTCTGCCAGTAGGAAGAGCTTCCTTTTCACTGGAACAGGATGAGATCTCTCCTATATTCCCAGCCATGATATAAGCAGACTGACATGGGCCAAGTTGCTTCTCTGCAGATTGTATTCAATTAATTCAACAGAAGTCAGGGCCACATTTCTCAAAATCAGTCATGCAGCTTTTCTTATTAGTATCTTCGTAGTACTTGGAATCATCCAAGATTCCTACTTAATATCTGCAACACCAATTCAAATATTGGGAGACTAGCATCCAGTGTAAAGGCCTCACAACCCTCAGCAACAGCTTAAAAGGGCTCGGCGTGTTAGCAAATTGAATCTCTTTAAACGGGGCTAACACTTCCCTTATTCAATCACGTTCAAAGCATTATCGTGCTCTTATCATTTTCCTTAAAGCAGATTTTTTTTTTCACCTAAGAAGCTGAACTTAGCAGATGGTTTCTACGCTGATGTTGTAAGAAAGTATGAGTTGTAGGTTTTGGACAAGGCATTTTTCTTTTTTTCCTTCTAGATTTGATGACTTCTTGCCTTTTGTTGAAGAACCAACCTATATCATTTCTTATATTCTGTAGCACTTGAGACAGGGAATATGCTGGATATCATGTCACAAAAGTACATATACACTATTTGTTGTGCATGTTTGTAAAGATGCACCCATTTGCTGACCATGTGTTCCCATCTCTCTCGTATGTCTGCCTGCTCCCTTCTCTTACTGCCGTCAGGCTGTAAGTGTGTATTGAGTCACTGTGTATGTATAACGTTTCCTTTCTTTTACCTCCTTAGGATGTTGAGGTTCGCTGTAGTCCGAGGCGGCCTTGGCCTGTTGACCGTGAGGAGGGCGTGTCTTTCCCCCCGCTTCACCCACTCTGCCCCGCAGACAGAGTATCGACCAATCAAGAAAGTCATGGTGGCCAATAGAGGTAAGAAACCCCCATTCAGGTCCTTACAGTACTAATTCACCACTGAAGAAGACAAGTAAAGCAATTCACATAGCACCGTTAAGTTAAATACAGTTTAATGTGGTTTCATTTAGAATGCAAGATAAAAGTTATGACATTTCCAATCTTCTCCAAGGCAAAAGAACTCTCAGACGCTTTAATATTTAATGGCCAACATTTAGTTTGCCTTGGCACATGCTCATATTTAAGCACATATTGTAAGTGGGTGGCTGTCCAAGATAGCTTTGTTTGCTTTAATCCAAAAGCCCTGAAGATTTTCAATTTTTTTTTACAATACTGGAAACAGAAGTGGAAGTGTAACCCCCGTTGTCCCAGTACACTAGGAAATGAATGTATAGGTATCTTTCTCCTCAAAACAAACTGAACCCACCAATAGGCAAATATCACCACATATATTCAGAGTCCGGTCTAGACCTGCTCTTTTATGAAAAGCGCAATGAGATAACTTGTTGTGATTTAGTGCTATAAATAAAATTGAATTGAAATATATTTGTTTGTTCCTTTCTAAGCTAATATAAATGGCCATTAAGGGTGAGGGCTACATTACTGGCACTGAGGTCTGAATGGAAATATAATTATAGAGAAGCCCAGAGTTTTCTCAACATTAAGCAGTCACCAGTCTGGTCGTCAGCACGCAGCATAAACATGACTGGCAGGCCCTGGTAATACTTGTAATCACCGGACCCCCCCCATCAATGCTAATGCTGTCCAGAGATGCCGTCGGTGGGCAGTTAAAGTGACCCTGTCAGGCGACCTGCAGGATTTAACTGACAAATAACATGCATTTTATTCCAAAGGCTTTTTAGAGCCTTTCATTCTATTCATTCCTGTGGACTTATTTAAAGTGCTTGATTTGGTCCAGTGTTTCTTTATTTCAGATTGCTACATGAATTTGTTGAATACCCAATTCTCATTGGTCAATTGCAGCATTCCACGGGCTGTTATTTGCTCCCAATTGGATGGATGGATGGATGGATGGTATAAATAGCCTTGCATTCATATGATGCCTTTCTAGTCTTCCGACCACTCAAAGCACTTTACACCACATGCTGCGTTCACCCCATTCTCTCTCTCTCTCTCTCTCGCGCACGCACGCACGCACGCACGCACGCACGCACGCACGCACGCACGCACGCACACACACACACACTGGTGGCTGGAGCTACCAGGGTTCCACCTTCAGGAGCAAGTTTTGGTTCGGTATGTGGTCCAAGGACACTTTAGCACACCGACCAGAGGATCCGGGATGCTTTTCCTCCTGAGCCCCAGCCGCTGTGTATTACAGACCTTTACTGTGGACGCAGTTCTGATCAAAGACTCCATGTCCATCAAGCAGCTGTGGGGGGGGAAAACCAACACAGCCAAAAACACCATGTATTACTTTTCTAATATCATTTTTTGGATCATTTATTCATTTGAAGGGCACCAAACTTTCTGTCCTCGATAAATGGCTGAACTATCCCCAGTAAAGAAAAGAGAGGGCAAGAAAAAGGCACAGAAGATGCAAGGCACAAAGAGCTGGACCTCTGCCTACAGTAATTGAAGAAGACAGACATGAATTAAACACGAAGTGGAACACGGTATGGGCTACGGCAGTGCTTAGAGACGGGTTAATTAAAAAGAAAATGCCAGCAGACTTAGACAGTTACGTGGGCAGAAAACCTCAGTCGGTTCAGAGATAATGTTGCTTCAGACGCAGTTCCAACCGTAGAATCTAACAGACTATTTTAAACAATGACATGAGTTTGAAATGAATACTTTGTGTCAAATTGATTTCTTTCAGAGGGTAGCCATGTCCTGCCACGTCTTGGTCCTGCATCACCTTTTGGGGGTTCATTGGCTCTTCATTATCCCTTATTTGATTGTTGCCTGGGTTTCCAATACGATTCCAATTCTGAACATGTGATACTTTGTAGGCCTCCTGCTGCACATGAGTCTTCAGTACGCATATGCATGCATACAATGCATTTGTAAGTGGACTGGGATCGGACCATCAACCTTCCAATTGGCAGGCGACCGCTCCACCACTGAGCCACAGCCGCTGATTTTCTCTTTAAGTGTTTTAATCAATGTGATCCAAATAGATTGTGACCTCTGTCAAACCTCACAGCAGCACTTTGAGTCAATCTCTCTCCTCCACATCAGCGTGACGCGATATCCACACCACAGTAGTTCACACTGGACCGTGTGCGTGCGTGTAGAGACTGGACCAGCCCAGATTCCACTTCACCAAGCACACCTCCTCTCTGCCATTGCTTCTCTGATCTAATCTCTTCCTTTCTGCTCTCCTTTTCCCACCTACCTCCTCTCTTCTCCTTCCCTTTGCTCTCCTGGTCTTTTCCAGCCAGATGGGATTTTCCTCTGAGCCCATTGCGGTCTTCATTTTTGCCCCTTGTGACTTTGTTCCTTTTCACTCTCTTTTTCTTCTTTCCTTACTTTGTGTCCCTCTTCTTTCCTCTTTCTCTGCTTTTCTTGTCTCCTCTACCACTCTGTCATGTTTTTAAACTCGCCAAATTGTGTTTCTTTCGGTATATAAATTCTGTTCTTTTTTTGCCATGTTCTTGTCTAAACTTGTTGTATTTCCTGACCTTCCGCTCTCTAGATTATTCACCTTTAATTCATTACATTTTATCTGTCAGACCTGTCCTCGGTCCTCTCTCATATTTCCATCCTTTTTATATTTCCACTGTTGTCCTCCTAAATTCTTTCTTGCTTTTTTTTAACGCTCTTCAAATGTTTGAATGCTGTCCTCTCTTTCAAGCATGAACGACACATCTTACTAGTTTCCAGTGACTACATTTTCTTCTCCCTCAAACTGTCTGTTGCTTGAAAAACAAGTATTTGGCTCCAGTGACAGCAAGATAAAAGCAGGCAGTGTTTGGGTTGTCTAAAGCAGAGATTTTACACCCGGTGTTCTCAAACTTTAGAAAAGACAGTAGCGTTATTGCTGTTTTGCACAGTGTGATGAAGTACACCAGATGGATTTGCCTTGTTTTCACATCTCATGTATGGCATAAAAAATTCAAAGTTTCTTTTATTCTCTCAGTGGAGGCATTTGTCGCAAAATAGGGCCAATGCTACAGGATGTTGATAAAATCATAGAAAATGTGTGCTTTTGATAGACGGAAGAACTACAACCTCCCACTACACACAATCTGCTTAACTGTGTATCACAGACTCATTTAAATGATAAAGAGAATAAAAATGGAAGGGCAAAGAAAAAGAAAGCAAACTGGTAGGCAAAAATTTCGCAAAGCAAAACACATGGCTGCTAAATTAGGAAAATGACCCCCTCCTGCACCATCATACATCACATATGTCTTCCTCTTCTCTCCCAGGTGAAATCGCCATCCGTGTGTTTAGAGCCTGCACCGAACTGGGGATTCGAACCGTGGCCGTCTACTCTGAGCAAGACACTGGACAAATGCACAGGTACTAAGCTCCGCCACGCTGGAGCCAAATGGGTCCACGCAGGTTCAGCGGAACCAACAGATGTGTTCGCAAACTGCTGGGCTGCCACAGCTAGATATTAACCATGAAATACTAGCACGGGATTAAAGCCATCAACAATTAAAGGAAGCTTGGGGGCATTTCTGTCTTTGGGCGTTGTATTAAGTGAATACATGAGTATAGTCATAGCAACATTCCAAACGTTGAGGTAATCGCGCTGCTTAGTTTACATGCACCAACATCCTTATCTGCCTTACTGTTACTGAGTTTTTAATGTCGCCGTCTTTTTAAAAGCCTTTCAAAGCTGCTCTGAGGCCTTAATGGCTGTGCTTAAGAGCTGGGGCACCTCTGTGTGTTGCTTCTGCTGTCCTGCTCCCATCACACTGATATCACATCCTTTTGACTGTGTTTGACAGGCAGAAGGCAGATGAGGCTTACCTGATTGGAAAAGGCCTGCCACCTGTTGCTGCATACCTGGACATTGCTGACATCATCAAAGTAGCCAAGGTAACAGATGGTACTTAAACCTCGTAATGTCCTCCCGAATGCCTTACATCTTTGGTCCTCTGGGGTCAAAATGACCCCACCTGGCTTGACTGTTATAAACCGTTGTCCATCAATTCTGCGTTGCACCTTTAGTCTTACTTCAGTTCAAACCACTGCTGCACATTTTTCCCTTTGTTTTGGAATTTAGAGCCAATGGACCTTATTCACGTAAAAGTATACCCTGTTTTTGAGTAAAAATAAAATGAAACTATGAATTATTTTTGACCTAATATTATTTTGACTATTTGACTTATCACAGAGTGGTATATGTCAAAGTTTAGTGAGGATGCTGTTTTAGAATCATTTGAATTTTTTTAATTACAGCCCATAATCACACCTGTTGTCCTCTTGGGTCAAAATGACCCCATCTGGTTTTTTATTTGAATAACATTTATTAGATACTTCACCTAATTCTGTATTAAGGCTTTAATAACTCAAACACATTAACGGTGGGACTATTTGATCAGAGATGTTATGCAGCAGGACGGTGGGACTATTTGATCAGAGATGTTATGTGGCACAGTAAGGACGGTGGGACTATTGTGATCAGAGACGTTATGAGCAGGACGTGGGACTATTTAATCGAGATGTTATGGAGCAGGATGTGGACTATTTGATCAAGATGTTATGGAGCAGGACGGGGACTATTTGATCAGAGACTTATGGAGCAGGACGGTGGGACTATTTGATCGAGATGTTATGGAGCAGGATGGTGGACTATTTGATCAGAGATGTTATGGAGACGGTGGTGGGACTATTTGATCAGAGACGTTATGGAGCAGGATGTGGACTATTTGATCAGAATGTTATGGCAGACGTGGGACTATTTGTCAGAGATGTTATGGCAGGACGGTGGGACTATTTGACATAGACGTTATGGAGCAGACGGTGGGACTATTTGATCAAGATGTTATGGAGCAGGATGGTGGACTATTTGATCAGAGATGTTATGGGAAGGTGGGGGGACTATTTGTCAGAGACGTTATGGAGCAGGATGGTGGGACTATTGATCAGAGATGTTATGGAGCAGGACGGTGGGCTATTGATCAGAGATGTTATGGGGCAGGACGGTGGGACTATTTGATCAGAGATGTTATGGAGCAGGATGGTGGACTATTTGATCAGAGATGTTTGCAGCAGGACGGTGGGATATTTAACGAGATGTTATGGAGCAGGACGGGGGACTATTTGATCAGATATTGTATGAAGCAGGACGGGGGACTATTGATCAGAGATGTATGGAGCAGGACGTGGGACTATTTGATCAGAGTGTGATGGAGCAGGACGTGGGACTATTGATCAGAGATGTTTGGAAGGGTGGGACTATTTGATCAGAGACTTATGGGCAGGACGGTGACTATTTGATCAGAGATGTTATGGAGAAGGATGGTGGGACTATTTGATCAGAGATGTTATGGAGCAGGACGGGGGGACTATCTGCTCCATTGAACCACTTTGTGCTGCGGGGTATTTTTGACCCCAGAGGAGTTAAATTCAGTAAAACATCCATAATTACTTCAAATTTATTTTCATCATTAAGAGCATAGTGGTTAACAACTACCATTATTTTCAAAGCATATGATGAATAAAAACCATATTTCGATGGCAAAAGATTTGATTTGGGGTCAGAATGACCTCAGGAGACACTACAGACTAACACTGCTGTTTGCTCTACCTGTAAACCAGGAAACGTTGATTTTATGTTTGAACCATAGTGTCCTCATTATGGTTAATACCACCGTACTCAGCCTGTTGGAGTACTTTTAATGCCTAATGACTCGTGTGGCTCTGGCATAGCAGAAAATATCCTTTGTGATATCATTAGGGTTTTCTCGGCGAGTGCTTTGAAGAAGAAGGCAAATTCTCGTTGGCCAACCAGTGTTTGAAAATCTGGGGGTGTGGACCTTCAGAGACACGGGCAACGCAAGATCTAACAACTTGACTCATGTTGGGACTAGAAATATATATTTTTAAATGTCATTTGCAGTTCTTTTTTTATAAAAGCAGTACTAATTTGGTACAGCAAACCTTTTTTTAAATCTCATCTGCTAGAATGGAAAAATGGGTTTTAACTATTCATAAGAGCCTCTTGCAGTGTGTCGCCATGCCCGGCTCCATCATGCACCGAGAGGTGGCGCCACTTCATGTTCAAAAACGTAGCTATCTGAAACGAGCCATGCCATTTGTCTTTGTTTGAAGGCTTTTATTTTGAAGTAGTGTCTTGAATTAGAATAAAAGTTTTTCATCTGGAAGGCAATTAACATAGCTTAGCATAATAATAATATTCTAATAAGCTTTACTTACACAGCCCTTTTTAAAAGCAAAGTTATAAAGTGGTCGTACCAGGATTAGGACTGGAATCAGAAAAACGGCTTACTTGAGTGTTCAAAGTAAAAAAACACGCCTACCAACACCTCTAAAGCTGCCTTATCACCTTGTTGTATTTAACCAAAGCAGCAATAAAAAAAAGGGAGAAATGACAAATTGTAATTTTAAGGAGAGTTACATGCAGCTGTGTTTCCTTGATGTGTTGTGCTAGGTATTTATTTCAACTTAATTTGAGGAAAAACCCAGCTACCTGTAGTTTGAGACTATTGGTGATGAAACTTTATGGATATTTGATTGCATAAAAAATTAGGCTTTTCATTCCTTTCTGTTCCGTCTATAGCTTCATTTAAAAGAAGGAAAAGGCCCCGTGTTTATATCGTCCTTCCCTGTTTCCTTTCCGTCGCCCCTTGTTCTTTGCCTCCACTTTTCGTCCTTTTGTGGCTGCTGCCCTCTACCATTTCCCTTGTTTTTCCTCTCATTTTCTCCCACTCCTTCTCTCCCCCACTTATCACTGTGTTAGATCAGATCGGCTCCTTGTTACCTTTTTGCCCTCCCTTCCTCCATCTTCCAGGATGTTCTGCCAGTTGTTCATTATCATTTCTCTGATCAATCTCTCACGGGTTATAATCTTCTGCGTGGGCATGTGGTCAGCCAGCCAAGTCGGGGAGCCTTCGCCATCCAACTCATTTCTCAAAAATCCTTCTGCCTGTCTGGGAGCCCGGCCACCCCATGCTAGCAAAGCTGTGTGTGCGTGCGTGCGTGCGTGTGTGTATTTTTTTCTTTCTGTTCTTGTCATCCTCTTTCACATTCAGTGGATGTGTAACTATTCTTCACACTGTATCACTCTATTACTGTGTGACCAAAATAACCATTGGTCTCTGTCTCAGTACCTTCTGTATGTGATGTTGAATGTGAAAATGTCTCTGCTTGCAACTGTGGAAGCACGAGTGCAAGATCTTACCTGTATGAATGGGTGCCACCCTGGGGTGTCTTTAGCCTGTGTGTGAATCTTCATCAAACTATCCGTGTCTTTTTGCATTCATTTCTGTGGGTGTACCTGCTTTTGTATATGCTCTTGCTGCATTTTACAGGTGTGGGGGGGTGTGTGTGAGAGAGAGAGAGAGAGACACTCCATGCCTCTTCTGGCCTGCCAGTAACCGCTCCCTTAACAACGGGACAGCCCATAATTGCAGTCTGCCTTGTATCCAAGAGCAGATGGCACATTCTGGTGTGTGAGATCTGTACCTGATTAAGGCATTTGCAACTAAGACAGAATGAGAATGTATGAGCCACAGTCTCTTTGGCGTAAGTGATGCATCCTTTTCACAGTCCAGCAGACAGTGTGTGGTAAAGCATGCAGGTTAGTGTGTGTGATTATTCTTTATTTCCCTGACTAATAGTCAGCCAAGTGTCAACCAGGCCTCCACACTGGCTCTGTATTTTACAGAGCTCCTGTTGCTTACATTGCCCTACATTTCCTTTCTCTGGGTTCCTCTGGCAAAGTGAAAGTGAAAGTGTGTGTGTGTGTGTGTGTGTGTGGGTGTGGGTGTGGGTGTGGGTGTGTGTGTAAAGCAGTTACGCCAACAGATACAACACAGAAATATAATGAATGTGAATAACCTTTTTCTCCCTCTCTCACTTCTTAGAACAACAATGTGGATGCCATCCACCCAGGCTACGGTTTCCTCTCTGAGCGGGCAGACTTTGCCCAGGCCTGCGCAGACGCAGGGGTGATGTTCATAGGACCAAGCCCAGAAACGGTCCGCAAGATGGGAGACAAGGTGGAGGCTCGTTCCCTGGCCATCAGTGCAGGTATGGAGGTGGATGAATAGCTCAAATGGGATGAACAGTGTCAGGAATGGTAGATTCAGAGAAAGGAGAGTCGGAAGTGAAACACCTGCTAAAGGTGTAACATTATATTACATCATTTATTTATCATTTTATTAAGATGGTTTGTGTCTTTGTGATGCCTGTGGTATGGTTGGTGATGGTGGTTCTCAAAGTTTACACCAAATTTGCCATAAACTCTGGTGCGTCTTGTCATGATGATAACTTATTTCTATGAAGTAAAGCATTCAAAACCTTTTTAAAGGTAAACTTTTCTCACTCATGTTTCCTTTCACTCTACCCACCCCTGTCTAGGTGTACCTGTGGTCCCGGGAACAGAATACCCCATCACCTGCCTGCAGGATGCGCAGGTGTTCACCCAAGCGTACGGCTTCCCCATCATCTTCAAAGCAGCCTACGGAGGAGGTGGTCGTGGCATGAGGGTGGTCAGAGAGTACGAGGTGAGCCCGTCAGCCACTGCTGAACACCATCCCTTCTGTCCGAGCTCTAATTTAACAACAGAAATCTTGTCCTGATGTGTGTTCAGCAAAAATAAATACAAACACAACTTCATGGCTGGCCAACCCAAATTTTGGTTTTCCTATTGATTAGTTTTCCATTTGTTTTGAGTGAAGGTGAAATTTCGTGGAAATTACAACCAGGACATTTATCTCTCCGGCCGCCTGTCACCCTGTGGGTTTCGTTGTGTGTACTCTGAAATTGCTTCTGTCACTTAGTGAAGCCAGAGTGAAGCTCATTCTCCTGCATCAGTAGAGGCTATTAAGAAAACAATGTCTTTCAATATTGTAGCTGTTTAGGGGCCACTTTTCTAATATGCATATCAATGTAAAGATGGTCATAAAACCCTTTTTTGAATGCAAGTTTCCAACATGAGCAATCTTCATAAGATAAAATACCTGAACATACGAAATACAAAGCTCTGCAGAAGCAAATATGATTGGGAGATGGGAATCCGTTGGCAAGGAAAATCCCCTTCCTCCTCATTTCCCAACCCTGTGCTGTAGAACAGACAGCAAGACGGGCTGTCACAGTATGGTCACGCAGCACTGTGATGGAGGCCACAACTGGACTTTGGGGGTCCCGTTTCTTTTTTTTTTTGCTGTTAAGTCACGCTAATATGAAATTAGATTGATCCTATCTAGTCAACATGCCACTTTTGTTATCTTTCAGTTGTTCATCATATCTGCTCATTATTTTGCTTGTACTAGCTTGTGTATTTGTATTGGTGTTAAAATATTGGGTTTCTGATAAAGGTCTCTTATAGAAATAATAATTTACACCTGTGCCAACTGTGGAAGCCTAGGCGATTAGCCACCTTTTCGATTGCATGCTTGCTCTACTTTTCCCCAGCATCTACATCAAACAAAAAAGGCACACTTTGTCTCCTGTGTAAAGTCCAGAAAACTAAAAACTGACTGTAAGAGGCGGTGTGGTGAAGGTGTGCATATACAGTGCTTCTGGTTGTTTCATCTATGTTGATTTTGCTGTGTTGAAAGATGAGTTAGATGAGTCCAGTCACTTCAAACATATCTGTAAAGCTGTTGAGCGTGGACAGCCAGCAGCTGTTCACTCACCGCGCAAGTGTTATGTTGGGAGATGCTTGTGAAAAATTCAGAATGATGATGAATTTTAACCTCCAAGAAAAACACTTTTAACCTCTGTTGCTTGTTATTGGAAACTGAGCCAAGCAGGTCCAATAATACTGTTTACACCTGCAATGGTTCATTGAATTTGGATTTATCGTACATTATTAATGCTAGAATAAAAACATCAATACATGAAAAAGCATTTACTTTTCTGTAGTGGATGATTTTATCCAAAATATGTGTCTCAAAGGGAAAATGAAGTCCCGTATGCTCATAGACACCAGGAAGTGGCAAGTTGTCACCCCTTTGTGTGTGTGTGTGTGTGTGTGTGTGTGTGTGTGTGTGTGTGTGTGTGTGTGTGTGTGTGTGTGTGTGTGTGTGTGTGTGTGTGTGTGTGTGTGTGTGTGTGTGTGTGTGTGTGTGTGTGTGTGTGTGTGTGTGTGTGTGTGTGTGTGTGTGTGTGTGTGTGGTCCCCTCCCACCCGTCAGCCTCTCAGGTTTGACCATGACAAAGTTTTTCAGCAAGCAGCAGGTCTTTATCCATTTCATTGAGATAGAGGGCACCGATGAGCGGGGAATCAGATGAGCGGGGAATCAGAGCAGCACGGAGCGTTGCCGCCTCCTCACCCTTCATGGCTGGTAGCAGTATTTATTTCTCCTTTAGAATATCTAAAGTCACAACCAACACCGTCATGCAAATCATCACAAACTTTCTTTTCCTTCCCAAAATACCAATTACTTTCAAATGGTTATCCTCATTTTCAAATTAAAATTAAACATGTGCAAATTAAGATGCTTCAGTTATTAATTTCCTTTGAACTGTTACCATATCATTGGTAGGGTGGCCCTACTCGCTGGGCCTCCGATCCTGATAAATGCATCACATTTGAAGCGACTGCTCTATGCCAGCAACAGCAGCTCTACACCCTAACTCATGATGTGTTGTACTCTAGTCATTGAGCCTCCCAAGTCCGCAGTCTATTGGAACGTCTGACCTTTTCGGAGTTGTACTCCATTCCAACTAATTAGCTGTTGACATTTCTAGTTATTCAGTTGAGTCACAGGGGCCTCAGCTGCTCCAGCTAGTATGATGTGAGGAAATTGTAAAGAGGTTTCTTTGAACTGTTGGGACCCCAAGCAACAATGCGTAGGTTGCATTTTTATTCCATTAAGGCCAGCTCGTTGGTCATTTGTATGCTGAATTAACCAGATAGCTATTCTCAACACATTGTAGGATGAGATGATGATGTTTACTGAAAAGCAAGGCAGAATTAAAGTGCCAGATTTTTGCTCAGAGAATGGTGTGATGTGCTTTCCCAAAGAGTAAAAGTAGAAGAGAACGGCACGTATCAAAGCTCCAGTGGCCAAAGCTGACAGACGGCCTGAACTGATGTGGAAGGAGTACAAATGGAATTCTGCAAACTTTGAGTCTTTCAAAAGTCTTTCTGTCAAATACAAAATAGAGGTGAACCAGTGATTTGACAACTTTGCTTGTTGTGTGACTTTAATTCCTTTTCCCAATAATGTGTGGATTTGTTGACAGGGGGGGGGGACAGAGAACAGAGAAATTAACATTGCACCATTGACAGGTTGGTGTATCGTCTAATGTACGACAAATGATCGAACAAAGGTTGTGCTGTAGAATTAGAATACACAATCATGAGCATGTAGTGTATGTGGAAATCAGTGCATATCCCTCTCTGACTGGCATGAACTGTTTTTATTTTTAATTTTATCCCATTTCGAGGCCTCCTAACTTGGCAAAATGAAGCCAATCTGCTAACCTTGATTCAGAATGGGTATAGTTTTGTTTTTCCCGGTTTGATGGCACTAAATCTTCATGTTGGTATCCTTCATCTGGTCTGATCAGATGTAGGACCTTCCAGGCACTGAAATTTAGTGTTGTTTTTGTACACCATGGTACAATTTCTGGTCAATCTCTTAAATGGATGCTTTCCATTTATGCCATGTTTTGCACTGATTTCTGAGAAGCTAGTTTTGCCTCCAGGAGCATCTTTTCTCAAGGCTCTACGATGACGGATGGGGATGGGCTCGAGTACCCTCTCCCGAGGCATGATTGTGACTCACTCTTTCCCCAATAGAGGGGACTGGATGGGCTGGTAGGGCTGGCCGGACGTCACAGACTGACAAACACAAATTGTGTCATGACCTCCAGCATGCTCGGGCGTGACCACAGCCGGTCCGGTCCTGAGATGTCGTGGACTGTCCTGCTCCCTAAGGGGGTGTTAACATTTGTGTCAAAAGAGGGGGACAAGAAAAAGATTACTGCACAACACCACATGTGAAGGAAAAGACAATACAATAGATTCCAACATAAATAGAAGTTAAGCTAAATAAAACGGACCTGATGCACAGATGACATAACCGTATAATAGTGTGTGCGGGACCAAAACCCTTAAACCATACCCATTATTGGCTGTGAATATCTTGCTTCGGAATAGCCGCTCTAACGCAGACATGTATGGATTTGTTTTCTCGTCTGTCAGGAACTTGAGGAGAATTACCAGCGGGCCTACTCTGAAGCCCTGACGGCTTTCGGGAACGGATCTCTGTTTGTTGAGAAGTTTATTGAAAAGCCAAGACACATTGAAGTACAGATCCTCGGTAAGTGCATTTACGACTTCCTTTGTGTTTGCATTGAACGATGCGTCCATTTTCTTTTGTGTTTTCTTGTTTATGTGAATTGATCCAAGGTCATTAAGAAAGCTAGATGCTTACAAGCCCATGAGCTCGGCAGTATTGCTCAGGGAGGGACAGAAGGCTGAACAAGGAGAGTGAACAAGCTTTATTGGCCAGCAGAGGATTCTCCTCCAGCCGTTATTTCTTCTCATTATAGTGAACGTAACACTGCCACTACTCACTCAATATTGTAGAACTGACATTCACCACCGACACTTACAGGAAGTCTGTCTGCAATTTAAACATTGTTCTGGACAGATACATGTGAATGTGTATTTGTGTGTGCTGTAAGTGCTCATGTTATCAGGGTTGCATCATCTGTCAGAGGCTTGGCGTGTGTGTGTGTGTGTGTGTGTGTGTGTGTGTGTGTGTGTGTGTGTGTGTGTGTGTGTGTGTGTGTGTGTGTGTGTGTGTGTGTGTGTGTGTGTGTGTGTGTGTGTGTGTGTGTGTGTGTGTGTGTGTGTGTGTGTGTGTGTGTGTGTGTGTGTGTGTGTGTGTGTGTGTGTGTGTGTGTGTGTGTGTGTAAGGGAAGTGGTGAATTATCTGTTAAAATCCATGACCAGTATTACCAGGGCACCTCATGTGATTTAGAAATTAACCCCCACGTCTGTGCGGTGCATTAGCATAGGATACACCAAGCCTGTATTTTACTCAAATTTACTGTTATTAACCCCCCACATATGATTTCAAGGCTCTGTCGAAACTTTCATTTGTGAGTGCCAAAGCAGCATTATGACTCAAAGAGATGCCGATTCGCATGGGACACACAACCTATGTGCTTGGCGAAATATGGAAGGTCATTTGTGGTGGAATTTTTACTTGGCAAATTACAGCCTCGCCCCCCCCATCTGTGAGAGTTGCACATCACTGTGTCTTTTTAGGCTGTATACAGATTGGTTGGTTTAAAGGTTTAGTGTTTAACTTTTTGATATTAATATACATTGAAGCCATCGCCGAATGAGTTTCTACAGAGCTAATTAAGACTATCCGCTCCACACATCTCTCTGGATGTCTCAGTATGACTATGTCCACAAGAGTGTGGCGTCCGGCGACTTTGGCGTGGAGTGAAGATAATGACCTTCAGAAGAGGCCACCCAGTGTTTTTCATCCTCCGTGTCCTGCTTGTCAGCTGAGTGGAGGGGGGGGGGCTGCTTGTATCATGTGGATGTGCTGACGGTTTTGTCGTCATCACTTAGAATTCCTCATGGGGGAGAGGGAAAGTACGCACTATAGCTTTAAAGGTGTGGCTTGTACAGTAGCAGCAGTCACTGTGTGAGAATTTGGTCCTGAATTTCTGACCCTGAATTAGAATGATCTTGTCTTTGGTTGCCAAATCTGTAAACCTGCCACTGATACCGTGTCTCACAGTGAATTTAGGACTAATGAATGCTTCTTTCACTTCTCCTTTACTCAAATTCATCCAGACTATTCAACCCACTCCTGTTCTCTTCATACCCCTGATTATCTTGTAATTTTCTGTGTTCATTTAATTCTCCTCTCTTTCTTCCCTCCACCCAGGCGATAAATATGGTAACGTCATCCACCTCTATGAGAGAGACTGCTCCATTCAGCGAAGACACCAAAAGGTGAAGTCCCCATTTAAAAATTCCTCCAACCCCGATTTAATGTTTGGTTTTGTGTTTTAAGATTTTAATGGTTTTTCTGCAGTATTCCCTAGATTAGCATGAAGTGGGGGGTGTTGCTGGGAGGGCATTAAATAAAGGTCATAAGGAGGAGTTACAGTTGCAAGCAACGCGGCCTACAGAATGTACAAAAGGCCGTCATGTTTTATTTCCATTTTGGTTTATAGGGAAACAATACATACGGTAATACATACAGTGATTATAGTCCTGGTTATAGAAATGATTGTTATGGCACTGGTGGCCCTGGGTATCATAGATGTCCCCAGCAGCAGGGGCTTATGTACTGACAAAGATTAACCACTGCTAACGCTATGTTAATGGGAGTCTTAGCAACAACTGCAGTAGCTACATAATTCTCCCCCAAATCAACTTTGATCATCAAAAACAGTTTATGAAAGAGTATATAGCTTTTAATCAATTGTCATTCATTAGCCGGGGCAACATTTTTGGGGGGGCTGTTTTTTGGGTGGGTAACGAAATAACAGAAACGTCTCAGTACCACATGAGAGGGAAGATTGAAATTGTCATCTAGTCATTCAATATAACAATGCTTTCATCAGAGGAAGCTAATTACCTTGTGTAATATTTTATTACATATTGTCACCTCAAAGTAGTTTCAATCATATGTTTTTTTTAATCACTTTCTTCCGTTCCCTTTTAATCAAATTCAGATGCTAATCATATTAGAGGCTCTGTTCATGCCAGCGCTGCCTCGCTTTGATTTTGTGAGACTTAATCTGCATTTGCCCTTAATCTTGCCTAGATCTTTTTGAGTCTCAGAAACAAGAATAATTGCTTGTTGAAATGAATTGGGGATGGTTGAGGTGCTGATAGTATTTTTTTTGTTTATCCTCTGGCTTTTGTCTGTCTTGGAAATGCAATTCATACTTGGAGAGGGCTTTTTGGGGGGATAAGATTTGATCAAACTAAATTGAGTTCTTGCGATTTCT
>NW_022605599.1:705532-768597 GCF_008692095.1 Etheostoma spectabile | reverse complement strand
AAAAAAAAAAAACTGGAACTGGATTCAATTATTTCTTTTGGATGGGTTGACTTGTTTGATGCAGTGAAATGAAACCGATCAGCCTCCAACAGGAACTCCACCCACCCAGCAGCCGTGGCGAGACCAAACGGAAGGTTTCAAATCGGTTTTGCTGAAGCTAACGTGACACATACTATCAAAAAATGAAAACAAGTTATAGTACAGTATTTTACTAAATGTTAATAAGAAGCCAACTAATTCTATAGCACTGTTATGAACTGGGAGACATTTTGAATAGTTTGCTATAGCCAAGTGAGGGAGTGCATCTTTAAAGCTGCACTGCGACTACTTTTATATTAATAGGTGAAGTAACTACATGTAATGTGAAAAGCGTCGTAGTGATCAACCAAGAAAGAATCATCACCTGACTCTGCAGACTAACTACTGTGGTAACACTGTTGATGCATTTTAAATTAAAATGTTCATGCCGTCGCACATTAATATGATTTGAGGTTTGATGTGTCAAAAGCAGCAGTAACCTCCAATGTGATTTGTGCATTTCCAGCCTCAGTGTCAGCCTAAATGAATAAAAACTGACAACATGTTTTAGTTTTTATGCTGATGCTACCATAAGTGTCAAAATGAATTAATGACGCCGTTCGAGGTGCAGGATCCGAGGTGTCGATCCTTTTGAGTTGAAATATATAAATATAATTTGACTGTTTACTGCATTTGTTCTCTCATAGTGCTGTGGTCGCGGTGGCATTATCAGTAACATCCTATTGTTTTGAAGGTTGTGGAGATTGCACCTGCTTTCCAACTGGACCCTCATCTGAGAGACCGACTCCACGCTGATGCCGTCAACCTCGCCAAACTGGTACGTCTGTTTCTTTTTGTGTTGAAGCCAATAACAGTCAGCCACAAAGCTCATTTGATTCTTGCCGTTTCTTCCCCCCCTTTATACGTCGATGTCATACAGGGATTTCCCCAAGGTTTAGATTAACTACACCATTTTATTTCATCAGGGAAAATGCTCCTGGATGAATGGGGAAAAAAAGAAAAAGTTTGAAGACAGAACCCCTACTTAATCATTAATGATTAACGTACATGTACAAATAGCCATGAATTAAAATGGAGGTAAATCTTCATGTGACTGCGACATGATCAGGCAGCTTAATCACTAGGAAGCAGTAAATCCACTCAGTTGTCAAGGCAGGTATGAAGTTCCAGTATTAAACAGTTCTGACCACTTGTTAAATAAGTTGGGAGACTTGAGGAGAAATTGCTCTCTGTAACTGAAAAAGCTTTCCTGGCGAGGACGCTCAAGCATTGGGTTGTACTTAGCAAGTCTGAGCAAATTCCTAATGCTATCCATTTTTCTGTCTGTAATGGGTTTGCAAAACAACTGGAGTTTGTCCCAGGAATTTTAATGCGCTGTCTACCTGTGATTCGAGTGAGGGGGACATTAGTGCTGTGCCAAACTGTGAAAATGAAAATGCAGTTTGAAAATGGGTGGAAATAGATGTCAACAATGCAGACCGTAAATGCAATTCTGGAAATGAGCGTTTGAACAGTTTTTGAGTGCAGTTGTCGAGGCTCATTTTATGATTATTGTCACCGAGTGAGCACTATTGGCCTAGGAACAAAAATGCAAACCCAATCCCTGCAAAGGGAAAGCTCCACTTGTATTTAGCCTTCTAAAATCATTCATATCACAGTTGGTCTGGCTTAAGCGTTGCCAAAAAGTTGGCTCAACTATGACAGCATCACTTAAAAGTCAAGCCTCATCTCTCAGAGGAGATTTCAAGTAATGGCCTTTTCAGGTAATGGCCCAGTTGAGGAATGGATAGAAGTGGAGAGGGAAGTGTGAGAAGAGGAGGATGGAGACAAGGATGGTGATTTGCTACAGAAAGGACCTTGATGATACTGATGTGGTTAAATGAGAGAGAGGGATAGAAACTTTATGTGAGACTCAAGATGTGACCTTGCTTCAGTACTGATTCTTTTTTTTCTGCAGTTATCAGACCAGCTCGTCCACTTAAAGTGACAAACCATGTCTCCTTGTGTGCGTTTTAAAAGCAGCAGGAGCTGAAAGCTCTTTTTTCTGCATCTTTCCTCTCCATTTGGAGCAGGAGAGTGATGACGCTCTTTAAGCTGCAGTGTGTGGATGACTGGTACCAATAAGCGTACAGCATGCATGCGTGCTCATGCACACCCCTGCTTACTATTCTTGAGAAGACCTCGATTGACTCAGTACAAGGACGAGTTTCAGCTCTGTCACACTGCAACCAGCTGTCTGTCAGAGCGCGTACTGTTTGCAGGATGATTTTAGGGATTACTTCACGTTTCATACATACAAACTTGGCCTTATTGCTTTCATAAACATATTTAATTTCTTGTCAAGGCTGTGTGCTCAATCTACAACAAAAATGTTCAAGCTAGAGACACAAGGAAGCTCATTTTTTGCAAATATCAAAATATTGATGCCGCTGTTGCTTGTTAGTTGCATGGCGGCTGTGTGGTGTCTCCTGTATCTTTGCACACCAGAAAGGTGTCCCCACGGCGCCGCTGCTCTACACGTTGGTGTCCCATTAATAAAATGAAATAATAGCGTTCTTCAACTTTATTTTGTTAATATTTTTGTGTTTTTACATTTTGCCCTTATTTCAATATATTTTTATATTTCAATTCCCTTTCCTGCGATTATAAAGTCCATGTTATTGTTTTTATCAAAATCCAATTGGTAATCAATTTAGAAAGGAGTTCAAAAGAAAATGTAATATATTAAATGCATTTGTGTTAAAATGACAAACATCTTTTCTTATTCTGTTTTGCCGTCGGTCTTCTTTCTAGTATGCACGCGAGCTGGGCTGAGACGTGCGAGCCACGCAGGCAGGGTGCAGGCTAACCTGTTAATATTGGAGCCGGGATAAAAACCGCATCTATTTTAAATATGTTGTGGGGTCCTTATAGAATAGAAACTAACTGAGATGGTACGTGTACACTAACACACTGTAACCGGTACCTGTTACTCACATGGCCCGTTTACCGGCCAGACTCCAACTCAAAGCTAGGTGCTCACCACTTTAATGTGCGCTGTGTAATTAGACACTGTTAATTTTAATCAGCAGCTCGTTGGATTGTGATGGCATAGTGCTCCGGACGTTAAACTGCTATTGTATCACACACACCTGCAGGTGCACACACACAGTCTCTCCTGCATTTGCTTGCTATACACCAGATGACAGCCACATGTTACTCCTACCCCCCCACCAGCTATTTCTCGGCTCTTATCTGGTCTTAATGGAGGCTCCATATCGTGCTGGCACTCTGTCCATCGTCATCTCGCCAGTCTTCCATTATCGACGGCCTCCATCTGAGACTTTCAGAGAAACGGTGCAGGCTTTGAACTCACTGCAGGCCTCAGCTGTTCCTGATAGAATGTCCTAGAGAACAGTGTTGCCGGGGCAACACTAATGGCTGAAGGAAGTTACTTCAGCTCTTGGTTTTATGTTGTCAAATGAACCTTTATGCTGTTATGTGTCATCTGCTGCTCAAAAAGCTGACTTGGATATTTTTTTTTATTTTTTCTCTCTCTTCAGCCCTCTGATTGTCTGTCTGCCATGTCTTTGCTTTGTAGTCTTTGTGTCTTCGGGGAAAGCACTACGGCTGACATTTAATTAAACCAACACATGCACTCTCTAGCCAATCCGCATCAGTTTTATTAATGGTGCAGTGTAAGGTCTTCATAATCAGTGAGTGATTGGCCCACTGATTGATTAGGTTCTTCATTGCTTACTCATTCATCGATGTGCTACACATGATACTTTGTGCTTTTTAATACATCTTTGATATCTTTGTTGCTTTGGAGCAGTTAAAGGGGTGTTTTTTGCGTTTGCAGTGGGTTGAGAAGGTTTGATTGCACCAGTCTGGAATAGATAGAGCTGCAAATAGCAGAGGGCCATTGTTCTGCTTGGTGAGCATTTCTTTTTTTATGCCAAAGTGAAGTTTAGTACCTGCATTTAGGCATAATCCTGGATATGCATCCTGATAAAGAGATGATTTTATGGAAAGTACCCCATGTCAATCTCTAGGTATGGTGGTGGGGGGGGTCCTACATGGGACCAACCACACTAGTAATACCAGTAGTCACTTGCCCGGTTTTGATATTTATTTTTTTCTCAGCTTTTTCTCTTTTAATCTTGTTTGCTTTCAACACAACATTTTCAGTGGTAATTTCTTTGAATATTGATTTTGTGTGCATACAATCTAAAGGTAGCCCTCTACATGCCCCCAATCATTGTGCATATGTGTCAGTCAGATCATGTGTGTTTATTCACCTTTCTGTAGTAATTGGACACATAATGGCGGCAGAGTTTTTAGCATGTGGATACAGGATGTTGCATCAACATGAGAATAGCACTGAACAGTTTTTGGAAGGGTTGTTATTGTTAGCTGATATAATAGACAAACCTCATTAACTATTGGTGTCTTAAGCATGCACGTGAGCTCACCTTAGATGTCTGCGGGCAACAGAACTCTGTCTAATTAGCTCAACATCTCTCTCGGGGTGTGTGAGATGAAAGACGATAATGTGTGTGTTTATAGATGACTTTAATGTCAGCGAGGCTTTACTGTCTGCCATTTTTGTTTCATGGCATATTTATCGGTTTAACCTTAAGACAGGGAGGAGGCAGAGTTACTGTGCAGCTGTAATTTGGTATTCAATTGGGTAACTTGTATAGGGGAGTGAGGAGTGCTGGCAGTTTAGACTGTTGCGTTTTACACTTAGTTTTGTTTTCTTTGGGTAGCGAGGAGAGAGGTAAATTGTCTTTTTTTTTTTTTTGGCAGAAAGTAGCAGACTCAAACATTTGAAGCTGGGCCAGAAAACAACACGTTTTCCTTTTTTCACACTTTTGTGAAGCAAGAGGAGTGGAAGAGGGCCGAAAATTCTAATTAGCGCGTGCGTGTGTGGACACAACGGGAGACAGATTTGAAATCTGTATGTAAGATGATTTGAAGAGAGGCATCATTTGCGGTTGAGTATTTTAGAGAAGGGGAGAAATCATTTGTTCATAAACTGCTACTCAAAAAGCACAAAAATGTCTGCAACTCATCAGCACTCTCAACAAAGCAATTGTGTGTATTTCTGTTTGCAAGTAAGATCGCACAGTGCAGTACATGTCCGCATATGGAAGTCCAGTCTGATCGAAACTTAGAGAGAGAGAGAGTCTTTCTTCTGGTTGTGTGGTCTTGACTGTTTGGCGTTTCAGTGATAAGTGTCAGCGTCTGCAGCCTGACTTCCCCCTTTATTTAATAATGGCACATACCATGTTTTTGTGACATCAGATGCTTCTTTCCGACGAGTATGTATCTCTTTGAGACCATCCTGTGTGGTGGTTCAGGCCTCTTGCTTGGTGTCCCTCTGTAAGCTCTGTTTGTGTGCAGACACGCATCTGCCAATCCACCAAGGGTGATAACGGGGAATTAGTTCTGCTGTCAATCACCTCGGTGATAGTGAGTGCACAGATGACACGGCCACACTCAGACATGTTATGTGCGCACACACACGAGGGGGGGGGGGAACTCCTGATCCCTTGAGGTGGTCAGTGTACTGTAAAACATTATTACTACTTACAGACCCATAAACTGTGTGTGTGTGTGTGTGTGTGTGTGTGTGTGTGTGTGTGTGTGTGTGTGTGTGTGTGTGTGTGTGTGTGTGTGTGTGTGTGTGTGTGTGTGTGTGTGTGTGTGTGTGTGTGTGTGTGTGTGTGTGTGTGTGTGTGTGTGTGTGTGTGTGTGTGTGTGTGTGTGTGTGTGTGTGTTCTCATTTTAGACTTTAAAACTTGCAGCCCTTTTTGCCCTGAAAGCATATTTTAATATTACATCAGGAAAACCAGCATTTTGAAATGGGCAAGTAGACGAAAATGTTCCACTCTTTTTCCCAGTGAGCTCATGTGTCTGTCAGTTTGCTTTTCTCTAATTTATTTATTTATGTTCTGCCTTGCATGCTTTTGTCTTTCTCTATTTATCTTAACAACATGTTCTTTTCCTTTGTGGCTTCTTCTTTGTACACTGCCCCTCTATTTCATATCCAATACTTGTATCCAAACACTTTGCCTCTTTTCTGCTGTTCTGCTCAACTTATTTGCTCTCATGTGTCACCTATTTCCTCACACTCCTTTAGTTACATTTAATATAGGAAGGTCAACAATGCCAAAGTGGATAGTTTTTTTTTGTAGTGAAATTAAAAATCTTCATCTAAGACTAAATGTGAACATTTTAAGGTACTTCTCCATAGTGGGTGGATTACCTATAGTAGGTGTTTGGAAAGCAGCCAGGACAGGCACGTACGTGAAGCGTATTTTAGCCGCCTTACGCTGCCTTTATGGTTTAGTTTGTCATTTGTTGACCAGCAACACCCGTGTTCTGCAAGTGAAAAATACTATTTTTGCCAAAGGAGTGTGTTTTTTGTTGTTGTTGAAAATGGCATAGATGGATATAACGGCTTCGGTTCCCCATTGGTAAGGGCTGTCTGATGGAAAGTTAAAGCGGTATTGTGTATATATAGCGGTATTATAAATATTCTCAATATATAGTCTAAATCTACACTTAAATAAAATACATTTTTCTGCTGAAAAGTAAAACAATCACATATTTATCTAAATCTAAAAGTTAGAGCCATTTGTGTGTACAGGGATTTGTGAAGTAAAAGTATAGTTTCCTCCAATCTCCGTTATCTTGCCCTCCAGGTTGGGAAATAATACATTAGCGTGTGTGTGTGTGTGTGAACTCTGGGGCTGTGGGTGGGTGGTCCATTGTCTGCAGAAAGCAAAAATGGATTCTGCCATGGTGTGTGTAATGTAGACAAGGATGCATAAAGTAGTGCAGAAGTCGTGCATGTCAGGGTGACATTGGCGCTTGTGATTGGATGGGTGCTATTTTGAGCATCCGTGGCTTGTATCCTCATGCCAGCAGAATCCTCATGCCTGTGTTTGTACTGCATGTATTTGTCTGTTCAGGCCCAGGACTAAGTGTGATATTGAAATGGACAATGTTTTTCTTATTGCTGATTATGAAGGAGTATGTGTGTGCATTTTAAGAGGCGCATTCGCGGGAATAGAATCCCTGAGGCAGGAAAAGGCAGCGATGTGAGACTGTCTAGAAGGGAGGCAAAGATGGAGGTATAGATGGAGGATGAGGAAGCAACGCAACATAAATCACAAAGCAGAGGGAAGGGGATGGAGGGATGAGGATACAGAGAAGGAAAAGGAAGACAACAAGCCTGCTGTTAATGAAATGAGGAGACTCGGGAAAGAGGAAACAGAAACCGAGGTGGTCAGAGGATGCAGGGACTGAGACAACACGAAGTGAGGGAAAAGACAAAAGAGGGGAGATATTGATTTTTTTTTTTCTTTCATTCTTTTTTTTGCCAGCTGGGGGGGAAATTGAAGTAAACTGGGCTTTCTGAAATTAGAGCTAAGGGAAAGGTGGAAGGTTGGATTGGAGAACGGAGGAGAAAATGGTGGGAGAGAGCAGCAAGCCTGGACACTGTATCACATTGTGCAGCGATAGCACTAAAGAACCGTGAAGTGTGCATGCTTATGAATAATATATGGTCACAGCAGTAGTTGGCACAGAGGCCAGATAACTGTCCTCAAACTGCACAATAAACCAGCTCGTTAGAAGTTGGCCTTCATTTTGATGTCATTTAAAAAGGTAATAAAACAGAGTTGGTGAGATAAAAACATCCCGCCCACAACAATGAGCATCTAAACAAGCAAAACGCATCAGATGCCAAAGAAAGAGACACACATCATTTGGACAACATTGTCTAAATTACCCATTAAATGGAAAGCTAAAATGGCCTAAAGTCAATCATGGGTCAAATGGCTGTAGTAACAGGTTAAAGAGTGGTACGGGTGAGAGCTGTAAACTCAGACCACAACATTACCAAAGTGCTTTCAGCAGAAAAAGGTATTCTTTATGCTTTATGTTTGCATCTTATTATAGTCTCCTTTCAGAGCACACATTTTGACTTCAGGAACACCACAAATGGGATTCATATTCATTACTGCAGACAAACGCTGGTTACGTAAGGATTCGGTACTCAGAATGTTTTAAGGGTTCAGAAAACTTTGGTTTGCTGGTGGGAGGCTCAGTGGCAAATATTGGCAAAGTTGTTACTGCTGTTCTATAGCTGCACTTTTTCCATTGATGCCAGCCATAAACAATAACTGTAGATTGAGCTTCAGCTTGTAATGAAATCATCAGCATCACATTGGGTGTTGATTTCCCCGTCAGGCCTCATTTTGCACTACGTTCCTCCTTATGTTGCATCCTAATGGGGGACAGTATGTCTGAACGGGACTCTGCCCTCCTGAGGACTGGAAAAAGAAAAGGGAAATGCGGGCAGAAGATTTGTTGCAATAATGTGTTGCTGCCTGCAGTAGAAAGTGGAACCTCTGATGAGGAAGATAATTTGCCCCATGGAAAAATTCAAATGAAAGGACAAAAAAAAGTTAGAGTTTTGACTCAACGTGCAGCTCTGTGTTCTCACACCAAGCCCGAGTGAAGGAAACTGACAATGCTTTAAAATGCCCATATTATGAGAAAAACTATCCCTTCTTCTGGGAGTGTGTGTTTGTGTGTTTGTGTGTGTGTGTGTTTTTAGTTTACTATATTTTAGTCTAGTTTACTATATTTTTACTATATTTGTACTTTATATTTAGTTTACTATATATTTAGTTTACTATATTTTCACACACAATGAGTAACAAACACAGTCATCCCCCGTCGTATTTGTTGCCCCTCCTGTCATCTCTCCATCCCTCCCTCCCTCCCTCCCTCCCTCCCTGCGGCCGTGTTAAATGCTGCAGCGTGGTGTTTTTCACCCAGACTGGATCCAAATCCTAGTCCGACACACACGTACACCAAGCAGTGTGCAGACGTGCACACAACTGCAGTCTTGTGAAGTAGAAAACCCATTTCTGCCCTGACTACCTTTTTGGAAGGAGTGAGAAACTAGGGAGTGAAACAGGGAGATAAAGGAGGGCGGGTGGAGTAATGGGGGAAGTAGTGAGATGGAGGGAGGTATGCTGGGAGTGAGGAAGCCACGGCGGGAGTGTAGGAAGGAAAATAGCATTTGGCCTGATTTTGGCTCCAATTAACTACTCGTGTGTGTGTGTCTGATTTAGAAGACACACCTCTGCATGTAGGCAACCATTAATCTTCGTCTGTGGACGCGAGTCTTGTCATTGCTTATATTTGTGTATAGGAATGTAACGACCGTCCAACTGGGATCATAAGGCATTTCATAGACAACAGGCTCATTACGCTTCCATTAACTGTTGATGGAGCGAGGGAGAGAGAGCGCCCCTAGATTGAGTAATAATTCCCTATATTAGATATATTTGAGGGCTGAGCGGAGGATAGGGGAGGGTGGGTGAGGTGAAAAGACGGCTAAAAGATCAGGGAGGAAAGGTGGAGAGAGGGGAAGCCTTAAATGTAGCAGGGCGCAAGTGAACAGTTTCTAATTATAAGCTCTTTGGCATAAGTGAGATGTAAAAAGAGATTTTCTTTTTTCCAAAGCAATATAATCTTTCTTTATGCCCAGTGTCAGAATCTAAATGCCTTTTTCAAAGAAAACCCTCAGTAAAGGGCCACAGGATCCAACAGACTCTCCTAAAACCTCTAGAGAGAGACAGAGAGACGGGAATGAAAGATGGATGTTAGGGAGCAGAAGTTTTGAAGCTGTTAATCTTGACATGTAAGAGTTTTTGAGTTGTCTGTTGGATGAATTTGAGAGTGGAGTGGGAAGTATATAAAATCAATGAACAAAATATACCGGACCCCATTTTTTCTTTTGAACAGGAGGTTAGTCGATGTGTTTTTTTTATGACAATTGTTTGTTTCTTTACACCGTCATACATGGAAGTGACATTTCATCAAAGGTCAAAGTTGAAGAACTGAGATTTCTGCAGGAATCCAAAGAAACTTGAAGATAAAAGAGACATGAAACACAGGTGGACAGGTAAAGGTTACGGGGCCAAAGAGGTGAAGGAGAAGTGGAGA
Source organism: Etheostoma spectabile (assembly GCF_008692095.1). Lineage (NCBI taxonomy): Eukaryota > Metazoa > Chordata > Actinopteri > Perciformes > Percidae > Etheostoma > Etheostoma spectabile. The sequence continues at coordinate 758,544 of NW_022605599.1, read as the reverse complement.
AAATAAAACCGTGTCATGACATGTGAAAACTCACACTATGCTCTCAGCGTATAGCAGCCTATTTGACGGTGTCATGAAATGCGATCGTTTGGGTTGCCTTGCCGACAGCGAAGGAGCCTACGAAGCTTTCTCTGAACCTCGCGGTGTCATCATTTCAGGAGGAGTCTTCCCTTCAGTACATCTAAAGTTATGGCTGCACTTTGCACTTGATGTGTCTTTTTTCTATTTTTATTAATTGATAGTAAACATCAGATTTTATGAGCCCACAATTGTGTGTCCACATGTGGACTGTAAATTCCTGTTAGGTGTCTTCTGTGGCTGTATTGATTTAAACTCTGTCTGTGTTACCTTTCCTCTTTCTCCCCCTCTCCATCTCTCCAGCTTCTGTGTGTGCACTTTATGGCTGCATTGCTTCCAGACTATGTACAACTCCCATTCCGCTGCTGGCTGATGGCCGTGCAGCTTCCATTTGGTTCCACAGGTCTCTCAGTAATGTGAGAGAAATCAACTAATCAATGTATTTTTACTTTGCATCCACATCCTTGTTGTGGTGACTGCCACATCACAGAATGGCTCATTTGCTTGTCGTACAGATAGCTACTTGAAAGCACAGGAATAATGCAGCGCACATTTTTTATTGCAGATCTCCATCAGTGCATCTAAAATGAATTTGAATGGCCATATACACTTTTTGTCCGATGCTCAATGCCAAGGTTTATTGCAGCCCTCTTCAAAGTACACACATCAGTTCTTAGATGTACTGTAGGTTTAGAGTTAAAATAAAAAGATCCTACCAACTCTCAGGTAGAAAAAGTAAACCTCTGGCTATTATGGAACCTGCTGAAAAACAGTTTTTAAACTGAGTCAGGCCCGTTTTTATATTGTAATGTAATGTTACTTTTTTTTAACTTTCCTGTATAATAAATATATGAAATGGAAAAAGTCCCTGCCAGACATGCATCTCATTACATAACTGCGATGCCATTTTTGAATATGCGGTTTTGCGTCTAAGCACCCAGTCATGTAATAGTCGCACCCGTAATCCCATTGGGTCGGCCCGTAACCTTTCTGTAACACTTTCAACACGGCAACAGGCCAAATTCAATACAGTTACATTAAAGTAAAGGTTGTAGCAACACCAGAGTTAAATACGCACAATGAGAGACAATATACACGTCCTGTTTTCCTTATTAGGGAGGATTCAGCTTTTTTAAAAGTGATGTTGTATGAGGTATTGTACATATATATATATATATATAGTCATTGTATTACCCACAGTAGATGGCCCATTCAAGTTGAGACCCGGCACACTGTGTTGACAGTGTGAATTAAACATATGTGTCTCTCTGGCTGAAATAACGGGGTGCAAACCTGGGCAGCTCTTAAATCAGTTCTGCCGAATAATGCATCCACCTTTTCCAACATGTTGGGATCAACGACGTCGTCAGCTCAAATGTTGGGCTGTTTTGGGTCAAAGTGTGAATTTCATACATGTAACACTCATCTGGTCTGACAAAGGAGGGGGTGCAATCTTGATGTGGCAACGAGGTCTTAACTGTATGGAAGGGGTCTTAAAGTATTTAACTTTAGGATTCCTGTATATACCCTGCCAAAGTCACACAATGACACACTAGGAACTAAGGGAGTGTCATCTGCCATCTAATGTAGGTAATACACTTACTCTGACTGAGTACCAAATACAACCCCACTTCAAGAAATCCAAACCATCATTTTGAGCGAGGTGTAATATCTGTTACTCTAATGATATCTGTTATACTGTGAGTGTACCAAGTTGTTGGGATTGATGCCTTAAGTAAGATTAGTTTATAAAAAAAACCACGCTTATACAACCATGGTAATCATCAGAAGGTCCTCCCTCCTATATCTTCTGCTTTCATCCGTGCCATCTGTGTGAGCAAATGGGAATCCCTTAAACAGCCAGATGAAGCCACCAATGTGACATATTCCATGTTTGAAGAGGGCTATTGTTGCTTACCACTGTTGTCTGTGTCTGCAGTCTTTTACACGCGTTGAGGACCTCATCTGTGCAGCTTTAAACCTTTCAGTGCTGCTGCTTCTTGTGGCCCTACCTTTCATCACTCTTACATCACATGTTTCAGTCCTTTTTCCTCCCCAGGCATGTTGCTAACAGCCTGTCAGGTTCTCTCACTGGGAATCTACAGGTGCTTTGATTTTGAAAAGATCATTCTCAATTTATCTCAATGTCTTTTTCTCAGTCTTTTGCTCTAGTTTCTTTTACTTTGTCTCTGTTCCCTTCAAGCCATCTGCTCCATTCCCCATCCACCTTCCTTCATCTCCTCTTCTTTTTCTTGTCCCTCTGCCCCATCCGTGCATTGCTGTTCTGCCATCTGTCCATCTGTGACCTTTTAGCCCAAAGTCACTCTTGACACCCATTTTTTTTTTTTTTTTTTTTTTTTTTTTAGTTCCATTTCTTAATTTTTTTTAAAGATGAAAAGACTTATTTTCTAAAGGCTTGACAAAAAATGAAGCAAGAGGAGGGAGCGTTGAAAGTTGAGCTGCCACATACAGAGAGATGGCAGTGGGGACATAAGGAACCGTTTTTGATTTGCGTAGAGGAAGAGAGGAAAAAAGACTGGAGGATCAGAGCAGTGAACAGGGGGACTGTGCATGAGAAATGAATGGCTGTTTGTATAATATTGGATTTTACCTTTTTCGAGTGGTCTGGTAGGGTTTACTATGTCCATCCTTATGTACCACTGAATAGACATGCAGGTTTACACAGGGTGGTCAGGGTTACAGTGGTGACCCAGGTCTGACTGCTGATGTGCCCTTAAGAATACCATTAGGTATACACCAGTGGGGGTAGACCGTATGCCCCATGTACAGAGACTCGGTCCCTGCAGCAGCGGCCACAGGTTAAATTTCATCCTGCAACCCTTTGCTGCACGTCAATTCCCCTTTCTCCCCCCCTCTCTCATGTCTAAGCTGTCCCCCTAAAACAAAATGGGCTAAAATGCCAAGAAATAGTGTGTAACAAAAACCCCAGAAAAAGGGGCCCTAAGCCCTAACCTCTGACTTTCAGGCGATGAGTGAACATTATGACACTGGGCTTATGGAGTCCAACCAAAGCACCATGACATGCTTAATGGCATGATGGCAGCCTTGCTCATTCAGTCAATCCCCCGACCTGGTCCAGATGGAACTACCTAGATAGATAGATAGATAGATAGATAGATAGATAGATAGATAGATAGATAGCCTTTATTGTCATTGTACATGATAACTTACAACGAAACACAATATAAACTATATAAATAGATGAACAAATAAGAATTGCGCATATATATATATATATATATATATATATATATATATATATATATATATATATATATATATATATATATATATATATATATATATTCTTTCAATAAGACGTGTCAATCATATTAGTATGTGTGCTTTAGCTTAGGTACTTGTACATTTCAGCTCAAGCAGCATGAAGAAAAGCTTAGATCCCCCAAATTTAAATATCACAACACCACAGACACATTTTAAGCAAAGCTTGGGTGTTCCGGTCCCAAATTGAGAACCTGTCAACTATGCATTATATAACACTAATGACCACACTCGGTAAACACTTATGCATGGGGTAATGTAGGTATCAATTCAGTTCAGAGTCTTTTATTTCAATACTCCACCAGAATTAACGACATATGTCCAATTTCCAATTACAGGAGGCTCGTGAGACAACCTCTCCCATGAGAATACAGTAGTAATAATGCCAGGGTATTGTTGTTTTATCCCTCTCATTCAGATCCGTGAAAGCCTCCGTTTCCCTCGTACTTATCCTGCAGTGTGTCTGTTTTCCTATTACAAATTTGATGACCACATATGTTGTGCAGCAAATTATTTAGCATACAAATTGTGTGGAAAACAGAATATGGAGAAGGAGGGAGGATGACCTCAATCTTAATCACAGAGACAGAGGGTAGAAAAGAGAGTATGGACAGGCATGATTTGAAGCAGAAAGAAATAAGTGATGGACTTAAAGCCCGGAGAAGAACTGAAATGAACGGTTGCATACATGAATTGGTAATTGGATGGAGGGATTTTGGTCAAGCTCCTTTCCATTACAGCAGGGGATGAATGTGAACGTGTGGGTGCATATGGCACTCAGAGTGTATGTTTGTGTGTGTGTGTGGGCGTCTACACGATTATGTTCATTATGACCATGTGTTTTGTGTACCTTTTCGTGTGTGTGTGTGTGTGTGTGTGAGCACCGCTGCCTTGGCAGCTCCCTGCAGCTAAAGGATTAGAGAGGTGGCACCAGTGAAATGGAGCTGATCTATTTGTGTGTTTGTGTTATTCTGCGCTTGTATCGGCAGTGAATCAGATGGGAGTTGTGTGTGTGCTGCGGGTCTGAAAAGGGAATTGAATCAGATTACAGAACATCTTGGCACCAGATTAACTCCCAATCCCCACAAGAGCGGAAATAAATGAAAGAAAGGAAAGAAGTGAGCTGCAGTTGAAGGAAAGGCGCAGCCGTGATGTTTAGATGAGAGGAGCGCACTGATCTAGTTATGTAATAACTGCTGGGTGATGTGACTATGTGCCTCCTAAAAGTTGCTGTGTGTAGCACCTTTTGAACAGCTTTTCATTTTCAGATTGTGTTATATACAAAAAAGTGACAAGTCTGTGTGATCAGCCTCTATTTGATGGCAGTGACTGTTAGTGCTGCTGTTGTCAAAATGAAGGCCACATTTGCCATGAATGCTGTTGATGTCATAAAGATGGCAGCACTCCTCCCCTCCCCATTGGAACTGTGTGCAGTTTCCCTTTGGGCTCCTTCTGTGTTTTACTCATTCCACCCCTTGGCAATGCCAGAAGCTTTTCCTCATCATATGTAGCTTGGGTGCTGTAAAGCAACCCAGCAAGTTCATTACAGGGTATCTTCAGGTTTTTTCCAGCCTGTCTCTTTTAATCTACTAATGGGCATGTGAGTATAGTATAGTATTATCGGATGCCATAATCATTCCTGCTGGCCATGACTCCAACACACCAGATGGTGGACAGTCTCCAGTCTTTTTCCCATGCAAAAGAGAATTCTAGAGTTCAATTTGGTGTCTTTGAAAAGACAAAAAAGGGTTAAACTTCCCAGGAATTAAAGTATACTACTTATCAGAACAAAACCACGTTTAGTTTATTTGAGAGAGAGAGAGAGAGAGAGAGAGAGAGAGAGAGAGAGAGAGAGAGAGAGAGAGAGAGAGAGAGAGGAAAGAGAGAGAGAGAGAGAGAGAGAGTAGAGAGAATAGAGAGAGAGAGAGCGAGAGAGAGAGATATGGGGTTAGTCTCTCTCTCTCTACACTGACGACCTCCAAATTTACAAGACAACAGATACAGTGTTGAAGTGACCAAATTCTCTTTTAAGGGTCTGAATGTCTGTAGTTCAGCTACAGTCTATTCTAAACCTATTAAAGGAGCTGATGTTTAATTTACAAAATAAAAAAATCACACCCTTGCCAAAACCTATGCCATATGAATTATCACAGCCAAAATGATCTAAAAATGAAATAAGAGAACATGGTACTTTTACCTACTGTGTCTTTATCCTGCACCATTAACTATGGACATGCACAGCACTCAATCAAGACACATCAGGGCTAATCACAAACTGCTGATTCAAAGATGCCGTGGCTCCAGAAGCCAAAGGGGAGCACGTTGGTTCCCACACATACAGGAGTCTATGCAACTCAAATCCCAAACATCGCTCTGCTTAGGCAGGGAAGATAACGATTAGACAATGTGCAGTGCCTGCAGAAAACATGACTACGCACACACAACGCTCTCATACAAAAAAAAGGAGAAACTGCTATGAAAAATAGTTTCCGGGTCACAGAGGACGATTGTAAAGGAGCCCTCAGCGCTGAATGTGCTGCAAGTCCACTTAGAAGCTCCCATGCACTCTTGTCCTTTGGCATTAAAGCTATAGTGCATAGTTTCTGTCTCCCTCATGAGGAAATCTAATTAATGGCAACTAATCTGTCGGTGCATCCGCATGACACAAGCCTTCCGTGCTCGCGCACCACCCCCACACCACCTTCACCCAGTTGCTAGTAAAGGAGTACACAGAGGATTTAAAAAAAAAACATGGACTCTTCAGAAGAGGTAAATATATTTGTTCAATTTTCTGCACGTGAAAATTGCCGGACAACACTTTTTTTTTTTTTTTAAACATTGTCATACTGAGAAATAGTTGTGTGGAGCTGATAGTCTTAATTAGCATTGTATCAACTCATTCGGCGATGGCTTGAATGTAATGGTCGTTCATTAATATTAAAAAGCTTTAAACTAAAGCTTTAACATAAATTCATTAAGTAGTTTAAAGTTTTTTAAACGCAGCCCTCGTCTCCTGTGCAGTCAAATTGTTAGTCCCTGGATGCTTGTGATTTTTTTACTTCTGCTTAACGTGGACCACTTGCTGCTGGACTGAGCGGTTTCTCTCCACACCTTTACTTCACGAATGCTGCTCTCGCCTTAGACATCAACAATGCTTTTTCAGCCTTTAGATTACAGGCAGCTTGGTGAGCACACCCCCACCCACACCACCCACACACAACACCACCCCACACACACACACACACACACACACACACTCACCACACACATCTCACAGTGGCCGAAGAGGTGAAACACACTGCTTCTGGTCTTTGTGTCTCTGCTTTACTCCATGGTTTTGATGATTGATCTCCCCCAACATTTTTCTACTATTGTGAACGCTTTGAGTAATTTTCCGACACAGTGAGGCGCTGTGGACCAAAGTGGGGAAAAAACAAAAACCTGCTAAGACACCTCATTGAATTTGGACATCCTGTAACAACATGCACATAAGAAAGAGAGAGAGAGAGAATTGAAGCGCTCTGCTATTCTTTCCCTCCCTTATTTACTCCATCTCATCCTCTTTCACTCTGTACGTCTCTTTGTTCTCTTCCTTCTCTATCACTGAACACAACACACATAAGTGTCCCCATTTGAGCTATCCATCAATCTTTAACTCCCTCCCTTCTTCCATCCATCCATCTATACTCCTTTCTGCATTTTTCTCCCACTACTCATGGAGTGTTAAAGCACTTTGTCTCACTCTCTTTCTTTCTCTGTGCCGTACTGTACCAGCGATCCGTCTCTGTCTCTTCCTTCACATCAAAGCACCATACACACCACTGTACATTCTCAGTGCTGGCGTTACAAAGCACAAACTCTCTCACCAAACCACCTCCACACACACACACACACACACACACACACACACACACACACACACAGTATCTCTCTAATGAGTCTCAACAGACTCCATAAATGGGACTAATCTCTCTGCAGAAAAAAACTGCTGACTGAGTGTCTCTGAATATTTTGACACAGATGATGTTTAACAAGGTTACAGTGAATATTAATACATGTGTTGAATGTGGGTGTGTGTACTCTGCTCTTGATTTTTGTTTAATTTCCTCTTGAGATGAATTTTTCTCACATCTTAATTAGAGCAGTAATGTGCTTAATAAGAGGCTGACAAGGTCTCTGAGCAGGTGTTACCTTTCCTGGGCGAAACATGTGTTTATATACCTGTGTTCTGCGTAATGGCGTCTTCATTGTATCTGCATCTCCAACAATTTTGGAGCTTTCTGAGGTGTTGTGCTTTGTTTAGTTGCCAAAGTCTAATTGCTGCAGTTCTAGCTTCGGGCCATCCCTCTCTTCTCCTCTGCCCACTTGATTGTCTTGACATTTTTGCTCGCCAAATGTTGCAAACAAAAAGCGAACCTGAAGGCACTAGGCTTGTTTAACAGGTAAAGACTAAAGATGCATTTTGCTGTTGGAGAAATGGCGTGAAGGAATTGGTCTGGATCATTCACTTCCCCCTGGTAGTTAACCCAGGCTGATCTTCACAGAAACACTAGAGAGGAAGAGAAGGAAACGGGAGCACACGGCTGTCTGTTCATCCGCTAGTTTCAGATGTCGGTGGTGCAGCTTGTGTTTTACACATCTGATTAAACTCTAATTTCATTCTGATGTTTATAAAAGCAATATTGTTGTCACTTGTAATGGGACACATCAACTATTATTCCAATGCTTTGATGATAATAATCTACATGTGACTATATCTGATCTAAGGAACTTGAGCTGATATGATTGGTTAAATTGGTGAAAAGGGTTGGAACACCAGTTACATTGCTTTGCTTAAATCCTCAGTGAGATTTGTGTAAACCAGCCTAGTCTTGAAATGATACATTTTCTTCATATGGCGTTTATATAGCAATTACACTCTGGCTGCAGCTCCCACTGGGCAAAATGAAACTGGAGCGGAGACGAGCCAAAGTGGAGCTTTGACGGATGAGTATTGAAAGCACTGGTGTCGGTCTTCTAACTAATTCGGTCTCCTAATTTCCTTCACAATCATCATGTTTTACTCCTAACGGCACGTCTGTTAACAGAAAAACACCTTTCAGTGTGATCCAATCTTGGCAAAGCAAACTAATTACACTCAATGATTTTATATTGAGTTTTCTTTTAACTTAGTCTTCACAAACTACTGCTGTATGCAGGTGTTGCATCTGATTTTTAGTTCCACCTAAACAGCAGCTCTATGTGGGAAGGGGGATGAAAAATGTAGATACAAGCTCCCACTGTTATAGCCATGATTCAAAGTTAAAATGTCCAGTCATCGGTATATGCTGAACATGTAGAATTAAAACTGAAAGGAGTACACGGAGTTGAAAAGAAACAATGTCTGAACAGGGGGCCAGAGATTATTGCCTGGTAAATAAAGAATAAGTAGTTAAACATTGTTTTAAAAGATATAATGAGCAGTATTTAGCATTTTAAATGGTATATTTATCACTGTTCCAGGAAGAAGAGAATCTTTGGAAGACTTAAGGAAAGTCCTACATCGAAGAAGTTTTTGTTTCAGACAGAAAAGAAAAATGCATTGAAATATATTGAATATGTGTTGGGCTAGGGTTAAGACTGTGAAGGCCCTTTTAGAGTAGCCGCAGCCGCGCTGGCGTGTGCAAATATGACATCATGTCGCAACACTAGACGCAGTCTTCTATTAAACAGAGGTGGCGCTAATGAGCAACGGCTACCCACTTTGCTATTTCTATGGACTAGGAGAAGAAGAAAAAGGTAAACAGCAGCAGATCTGGCAGATTATTGTGTCACACAGTTTGGCGATCCGTTCAAACGCAAATTAGTTGTGTATCAATCCAACTTTGGTGTGTGTGTGTGTGTGTGTGTGTGTGTGTGTGTGTGTGTGTGTGTGTGTGTGTGTGTGTGTGTGTGTGTGTGTGTGTGTGTGTGTGTGTGTGTGTGTGTGTGTGTGTGTGTGTGTGTGTGTGTGTGTGTGTGTGTGTGTGTGTGTGTGTGTGTGTGTGTGTGTGTGTGTGTGCTGTCTGACCTAGTTTAAGGACGTGTTATTGTATCAGCCCCAGTAACACTGACTAATTCCTGTGTATTAATTGAACCTGACACTGATTGGGATTCTGATTGCAGTGTGAAAATATGCTTTTATGATGACAAGCTTTTATAAAATCCCCCTTGATTAATGATGTAATTATTGCTATGCAGGAAAAATTAAGAAAAATGCCCTCCTCCCTCTATACAAATAAAACATGAAGCTTACTTTCCCTGATTTTATGTAGGCACATTTGCATAGAGAGAGGACTGTTTTTTTTGTTCTTACTGTTTCGTGCTTGATTAAGATGAGTGAGTGTTCCCTCTCGACTGTTTACACAGCTAACCTCTCCACATGTTTTATTTTCATTTCTTCTTTTCTGCAGGTGGGCTACGAGAACGCAGGGACCGTGGAGTTCCTGGTCGACAGACACGGCAAACACTACTTCATCGAGGTCAACTCTCGACTCCAGGTTGAACACACGGTCACCGAAGAAATCACTGAGTAAGTCCAGACGTTTGCAGGTGAAGGTGGGCAGCTGGGAGGGGGGGAAGGTGTGCGTGTGTGATCATCTGTCCACAGACAGGTGTGCAGCTTCAAGGTTAGATGGTTCCCACTCTGAAAAGATGCTGAAGTAGAGCGTGAAGGCTGGAGGAATGGAGGAGGTGTAGGTCCAGAAGAGTGGAGGCTTCTTTAAAGTATGTGAGACCGAAGCACAACATAGGCAGAATGGGCAGGGTGAGGAAGGAGAGAGAAGAAGGGATTGATGGAAAGCTAACAAGTACCAAGGGAAACGGGTGTAGGGGAGGGAGATTGGTAAGGAGAGGAGACCACGAACTGGTGGGCTCAGTAAAGAGAAAAGCTCGAATGAGGGAGAGAGACAAAAGGAATGAAGGAGAAAGGTGAAAGAGACTGAGGATGAGAGATATGAAGAGCTTTCTGCTTCACTGATAACCTGTGAGATGTGCTCAGCTCAAACAGATGGGTCTCTCACACACACACACACACACACGCACACACACGCACAACATAAACACCCAATCAGACACAGGTATAGAGGCCCTGCGGTCACACCCAGGCCGATACATCTTAGTTCAGCACTGAGGTGTGTACCCACAGAAAACTACAATCACACTAATTCATATTACATGTCCTGCAGAATTTATAAATGAGTTAGGGTGACAGTCTCAAAACTCAGTGCAACTCAAATAGGTGGGGGTGATTTGACCTGTTCCTATGGCAACCAAACATGACTGACAACTTTGTTAGCTGTACTCTCTGGCTGTCTTTATCATTCATTACACTTATTTGTCTTCTTTCATTTCTCTTGTCTTTATTTCCACTCACTCAAATCCACATTGTCCACTTTTAAGTAAATCCTGTCAGTTAAAATATACATTAGGTACTCTGACTCAATAACGGTGATCTGAAAGACTAATGTGTCATCAATAATTCAGGTCTTTTATTTATTCTTTGTAGGGCTGTAGTTGTTCATGTTTCTCTGGTTTAATGGGATGATGTGCACCTGTGAACACCCCCTTGCTACATGCTTGGTCATGACTCAGGGTGTCAGTGGAACCAGAGTGGACCTCAGTTAAGGAAACATGTTATTAACTAAATTGTTGGTGGATTAAAGCCCCTCCGCTACTCTAAAGTGCACCCCCTAAAGGTCACTTCCTTTGGCTGATTAGACATCTTCAGCCGACTGTGTGGGCATGAATAAACCCTCTCTGACTCTCCTGGTAGTTTTATTTCTCCTGTTATGGTAGGCCATATTTCACCTTTATGATTCCATAAAGAGTCAGTGGCGCACCTTAGTGAATTCCCTGCTTAGCCCCACCCAACTTTTAATCAGCCTCAATATCTTAAAACACCTGTGTGGGTGTGTAAGGGCAATGAGTTTTAGGTTCCGGTGTGTCTGAAGTTTAAACTCACCAAAACACCCTGTGTAACATGGAGGCCTGAAATATCTTATTATTTTTCAAAATGTTTGCTAAGTTTATTTTTTGATATTTTGAACATCTGCATCTACAGTCTCTTCATGGTTTGCATCAGTGTTAGGTTATCTTTACAGCAGAGGCATCTGAATGATAACGGATAACTTTATTACTGTTTACTGTACATCTTTTATTCACATGATGCTATGTAATCTCTTCCATTCGTTCATTTATTTCAGTTTTTTTTTCAACATGATTCTTGAGTCATAATGACCAGTTTCTGCTGTGTACTTTTTTAGGAAGCAGTAATGTTGAAATAAGATGGGATATTTAACTCTCATAAATCCTGTATTTCATTTCCACACAGCAGCAGATAAATCTGCAGTGTAAATTTTGCAGAATTGCCTTTCTTTTGAATTACTGTTATCAAATGCAATGTCATATTTAATAGATTTAAAAATGAAAAGGGGCTAATTTTGAGGCTAAAGGACACTGAAGAACTCGGCCAGTATCGTACTAATATTTTCATTTAGTTGCAGCTCAGCAGGCTGTCGTGCTCGATTTATTTTTGGAGCGGAATATGACATAGAAAGGATCTGGACTTTCCATTTGTACCTCCAGCACCTCAGCCTACCCTCCTTTTGTTCTTTTATATCTCTCCTCCTCTGCTTTATGTGCTTTTCTTACAGTGAAACAGCTTTTGCCCAGACACACACGCAGGCACAGCCTTACCCTGGCGCACTGTGCTGCTATTAGTGAGACAGTAAGATGACAGACAGTCATTATTCCAGGCAGGGGCGTAGCACACTTCTGGGCCCTGTAGGAAGGTCTTTTCTATGGGCCCCTCCCCACATCCACAGCTATTCATTCTAGCATCTTTTTGGGCCCCCCTCAGTCCCCTTTCCCCCCCCAGTCCGACGCCCCTGCTTACAGATCCCCTCCAGTTTGTCATATTATCACCTTTTCCTCCATCCATACACCCCACGCCGAAACCTGCCATCCTCAGACGCTGGCCTGGTCTCCACCCCCCCACCACACTCTGTACCTTTGGAGACAGAACCTTTAGTGTTGCAGCCCCATCCCTCTGGAACCCCCTCCCTGCAGGTAGGCTACATCACTGGTCACCAAAAAAAAAAAAAACTCCTGAAACTTTACCTGTTCACCACAGCCTACAACCTCCTTTAGCTTAGCCACAGTCATTCTGTAAAGTGTCCTCGGGTTTCTTGAAAGGCGCTATAGAAATACGTATTATTATTCCTTTATCCTGCAGAGAAATCCTCATATTACAGAGGGAAAGTTGAGGTTATGTTGAAAGTTTCAGGTGTTTTAAGCCACACTTTTCATTTGCACAGCGTTCGTTTCAGGCTGATATTTTTTGCTCGTGTTACTAATAGACTTTTTTTAACTTGCTGTCCATTCTCCAACTCTCCTCCTTCACCTCTCCTGCCTAATCCCCTTTTCATCAATCCTTCCCTGTTCCATTTGCTTGCTTTCTCCAACCTGGCTGCCTTGACTTCTTTGTCTTTTATCTTTATTAATTCTCTCAGTCTTGGCCATTCTCTGTTTTTCCTCTTTCCTGTTAGTTGGTCCACCACTTTGGTCTATAGTGGAATACATTGACATCTTTGATTAAGTCAAATGCAGTATGGAGCATCTGACGATCCCCTGACTTTTCCTGTAGTGCCACCAGCAAGTTGCTATTGTTGCCTCGGAGTGAAACGTCTGGACACCTATCGGATTGCCAGTACAAATATGGGTGGGGGGGGGGGATTGGTATGCACTTTGAACTAACTGTTACTAATAGGATGCTATCTGTAGTGAGGGTTAGCGTAGCACACACTCGGGTATCAAAGTTCCCACCCTTTCTATCTCTCCTTAATCCTTCCCCTCTTCCTTCCCAGCCATTCAACCTCATTCCTCCCTCGGGTTCTTCCCTTCATCTGTCTGTCCTCAACTGACTCACCACATCTGTCTCTCTACCTCTGTCCATTTATTTGCCCTTACACTTCTCTCGCTCTCTCTCTCTCTTCCTCGCACCATTGCCTCCTGTTCTGTCTCCCCCTTTCCCTCCGCCGTCCTTTCAGCCCTGTCAGTTTCTCCCTCTGTGTCAACCGCTCACTCTGTCACTCCATCACTCCCATCGCTCCTTCTCTTTCTCCCCTCAGGTCCCGCCTCCGTTTCAGTCTCATCCCTCTCTTCTCTCTCTCTCATCAATCTCATCTTTGTCATTCTCTCCTCTCGTTCTTCTCTTCTCTCCCCCCTGACATCTGTCTATTCATTAATTCCTCTTCCACTGTCTCACGCTTCATCTTTACTCCGTCCCTTTTTAAACTTGCCCTCTTCTGTCCTTAATGCCGTCATCTGCCATCTCTTATCTTGCCGTCTGTTCCTCCTTTTCATGTAAAGGTGGAAGACAAAATGGCAAAGACCTGAAAGAAGGCCTTTGAGGTAATTTAATTACATTTGCCAAGGCAGCTACACAGGAAAGCCAATGAGTTGAAACCTTGATCTGTTTGCCTTGATTAGCTGCTATGTCAGTGACAAGGGGTTATGATAATGCCATGTTACAAAGAGTTGGCCCGTTTTTGGATATTTAGAGTCAATAGTATAACTGCATGGGTCCTAAACATCTGGTAATGGTACATTCACCGTTAGTTTCATTTGTAACTAAATTGTGACATGAGCAAAAATGTTCTGCTAATAAAAGAACCCTCTCTTCATTTTTTACATTGTTTGGACCAAGATCATCTAAGCAGGGTGTGTGTGTGTGGTGCTGTGTGTGTGTGTGTGTGGTGGTGTGTGTGTGTGTGTGTGTGTGTGTGTGTGTGTGGTGTGTGTGTGTGTGTGTGTGTGTGTGTGTGGTGTGTGTGTGGTGTGGTGTGTGTGTGTGTGTGTGTGTGTGTGTGTGTGTTTGTGTGTGGTGTGTGTGTTGTGTGTTATTGTATTTTTTTATTCTTGTCGACATTAGACAGTTAAGTATGGTCCCATTCCCCATTTAGCATTCAGTGAATGAGAAATAGTGTCCAACTTTTGATGGCATGTATATTGTGTTGCCTTAAAGAATTTGCCGCAATTTATGAAGCAAGGTGATAGAGTGACTGCCAGCTATCTTCAGGAGAACTTAGTATAAGACATATGGACAGACCGAGACTATGGCAATATACACCAATCAGTGTGAATGTCTGATACCAGGAGCTGGGTGGACCAATGATGAGATTCGTGGTCCTTTCTGGACTGCAGTTAGTGTTTACCCATGGCCGACATACACCATACTGACGAATCAACATAATGATGCAAATGTAGTTGAGCGTTAAAGGTGCCCGCCACCCGGACTCATGCATTGTGGAATGTCTGACGTTACCATGGACTCTGTAACCGGTTACCGTGGTGTACCTGGTTTTAGCCATTCTGTCGGTATAGAGCCTGCAGGAAGACTCGGCTCCTTTGGACCAGTTCTCATTAATATTCAACAAGCTAAGCTGCTTGACTCTGATGGTTAAAAGTCATACAATGAGAGCCGGCTATCAGCATCCTTTACCCAGCTCATGATTATAATGAGCCCAGGCAGCATGACATAGAACTCAGTCGTTGTGATTGGTTGATTTTTTCAGTGACTAGACGGACAAAGGGGTAGCAGTTCATCTCACATTCCCACACACACACACACACACAACACAACACACACACACACACACACACACACACACCACACACACACACACCCCACACACCAGCCCTACAGTAAACAGTTTCGTTGGCAGGGCACCTTTAATCAAAGAGGAACAGCAGTTAATAGTCTGGACCTACCACCTCAAACTTACACAAAACCATCTCAACATTTTTTTTCTTCTTTTTTTTCCATATGTCCTCCAAATCTCCTCCTCTTCCTTCCCCTGCACCGTCCTTCACACTCCCCTTCAATGACACCGTTTCTTCTTCTCCTCCACTTCTCTCCATATTGCTCTGTGTTAGTTATCATATGTTTCGTGTGTCTACAGCTTGACAGAGTGGTGTCTTTTGACTAAGAAGGCATTCTCACTTTCAGTGCTCCTTTCTCTGCCTCTCAGCGGTGGTAATGGTGTCAGTGAGGAGGGGAATACCGCCATCTATGATCAGAATGAACCCCACACACACACACACACACACACACTCTTTCTCATTCACAGATGCATACAAAAATACGCCCCCATATTCAAAATGTTGATGTCCAAAGGCATCAACGAAGACACATACACACTTGCAAGTGCAGGATAAAAAACCATAGCACAGGAAGGAACATTATTCGAATACCTAATCATCTGTCTTCCAGCCTTACTGAATTCCTGCACAATAGTTTAATTCTGTCTGAATGTGTATGCACCAGACACAATGTGGGATACATGTAAGATATATTTTTTCTGGGAGGCATACCCTGTGTGTGAGGGGAGATGCTTGTATATGAGACTCGACTGTCTGAAAGGGAGACGCGTGAGACAGGGAGACCGCCTCTGCATTCAACTCCAGCTCTGCCTTTGAACTTCTCTTCAAGGTTCAGTTTTTCCATAATTTAGCTGTAAACGATCTTTCCTTTGTGCGTCAAGTGTGTGTCTCACAGTAGCAGCGTGAATTCAGCGTGCGTGTCTGTGTGTGTTTCTTTATGTTGACCAGACAGTGTTTCCCTGAGAACGTTATTCCAGCTGCAATGCTGAAGTGAGTTTTATTGTACACAGATGTTTGATGTCAAATTACATTTATAAAACATCTTGCCTCTTCTATTCTGATCTCTTTCTGTCTTACCTGTCTAACTACAAAATGCATTTCCTGCAGAAAATGCATCGGAATGCTGAATTACTAAAGCTAACCTGGTTGAATAACTTAAATCAGTAAGAAGTTGAAGTAGTAAGACTAGTTGAAAAAAGTAGGATTTGTTTCATGTCGAATAAAACCACTAATGTAAAAAAGATGTGGAAAATGTTTCAAAAATTGAAATGCTAAAGCTAAACTGGATAAATAGGTGGTGGAGGTGTGTTCAGGTGCATTCTGGGCGTGCTGGTCTTACAGGGAGCTGTGTTCAGGTGCATTCTGGGCGTACACTCACACTCTCTCTCTCTCTCTCTCTCTCTCTCTCTCTCTCTCTCTCTCTCTCTCTCTCTCTCTCTCACTCTCACACACACACACACACACACACACACACACACAGACAGGGACGCACACTATGCTTGGAGAGTCCATGCCTGTCCCTTGTAGCTGTGATAAATTAGCCCGAAGCTAATGCTTACCTGTTCAGGAGGAAATCAGCCCACTCGGCGTCCTTTTGGCCTCTAAGCTGTCTCCATCTTTCAAATCCATCTCCACTATGTACCCGAGGTTTGTTACGTCCCTGGTCACACAGCTGTTAGAAACATGCCGTTTCTTTACCACGTAATAAAGCCCTAAAGAAAGTCCACGCTAAAGTAGTTTATTTATATTCTTTTTCCCTCATAACTGACTGTCAAACTGGTTAATTAAGAAAGTTCTGTGTCGTCCATTGTTTGTTTGTTCCTGTTTCACAAAGAGTTTAACCTGAGCCAGAATGACAATAGAGATAGAAATCATAGTAGTATTCAGCTGTTAAAACATAATAAAATTATGACCCACCGGCATCGGATTGGAACTCTGGATCAGCTGATACGCAAGTTCAGGTACCAGAATCGGTATCGGGGAGCAAAAAATGGTATCGGACCATCTCTAATAACACATGGGCCAAAACAGAAAATGCTGGCATTGTTTTCAGAAAAGATAATATTTCAACTTAACATGTTTCCTTAATATCTGATGATGCATTGGGGTCATTTTTGGATTTATTACAGTGAGTATATTAAATATTGGACCTTTTAAGCATTACAAAAATGAGTTTTGCTAGGGTGTTCGCAAAGAGTTTCTTACCTGTACTGTGTTAAATCCAAACAACAATTATTTCCGTTATTTTTCTCCACAATATTTCCTCAAAAACAAAGTCTGACAAGTCAACCATGTTAGGATCTAACTCTGTTCTTTCCCTCAAAGTCTATTCATTTCTCAGGCAGTGCTTACGCCCAGGCTGTGCCTCGCCCCATTGAGCTCCATCAATTCAAATCTTAGAAAACAACTTCTATACTTACATCTACCTGAACCATGTCTCACCTTTAATACCTCAATCTAACTATTTGATTTATGGAGCTTTTTGGGAACACAGTAAGCACTGGCTGTTAGGTTTAATGTGGACAAAAAGCTCCTGAAGAACATTGCTACTACTTCTAGCTGCTGTAGCTACACAGACGTGTGGCTACTGACGAGTAGAAGAAGGTTGAGCCTTGAGTAGCGATTTGGCTTCAATAATCTCAAACGACGGTCTGCTCCCCGTTCCTTTGACAGTGTTCCACCAAACAACAAAAGAAAAGGCTCTCTCAGCTAAGTGGCCAGTCCAACAAAAGGATTTGGTGCATGATATTTTCAAATCCATACCCTCCAGAAAACCAAGACTTTGTACCTTTTAATACCGCATATACTTGAAGGTAAATGTTTGCACGTTTTTCTGCAGATATGGGATGTCAGGCATATGCTGAGCTAGAATAGGTTTGCTTGCAGTTGTGTGTACTGTATTTCAAATGACAGTGACATAATTTACTAACATACCCAGTATTGGATATTAGCGATATATTTTGACTGACTAGGGGTTAAGAGGAAAGATAAGTTTTTGGATTGAAGCCATGATATTTTTTGCAGCATTTTTATTTCAGTGACTGTTTATTTCCATTCTTGGCAGGGAAAGAAATTCCTCTAAAGCAGCTTTTAACCCGCAGTAAAAGACAAGAAAATCTCCTCTACGGCAAGATAGTAATAAATAACATCCCATCAACAATCAGCATTATATTGAAAAGAAAACCTCTAAGGTCATTAAACAAACGGCACCAAATCCATCATAGAGAGGCCGGGTGACAGTTTAACAGAAATCCAATAGCATGCAAAGAGTGTATTGACAGATTGAGCTGTGATCTGAATTCACACCCCGGCCCTGTGAAGTGCAGATCATTAGCCTGTTCATGCGTACATTTGAACCATTTCAGGTTAAGGGCCTCACTTTGACAACCAGTAGTCGTTTTAATGCTGCAATATTGAAAATCTACAGAAATTGGCAATATTTTACATAAACTGCATAAAATCCATCATAGTGAACACTGAATGCGTCATACAATATATCAATTTTATTAAAAGCAAAAATTGGCCCAGTACTAATTTCTCCATATTTTTTGTTTGTGATGCCAAACGAACGCCCTGAATCCACCACTGCTCACTGTAAGGGAGGAGTACACAATTCTTCACTTCTTAATACTGTGCTGTTTTTAATTACTGTGCTTTTGCTTTCTGGTTAGGATAAAAAATGCTGTCATTACAACGTTGGTATGAGGCAACTAAGTGAATAGCCTGCTGTGTGTGTGGTGTGTGTGTGTGTGTGTGTGTGTGTGTGTGTGTGTGTGTGTGTGTGTGTGTGTGTGTTGTGGGTGTGTGTGTTGTGTGTGTGTGTGTGTGTGTGTGTGTGTGTGTGTGTGTGTGTGTGTGGTGTGTGTGTGTGTTGTGTGTGTGTGTGTGTGGTGTGGTGTGTTGTGTGTGTGTGTGCCGCGCTTCATTGCAACTAGATGAGCGGCTAAAGCTGCTATAAATTCTTGTTTTTCGAGGCGCTGCACCATGATTGGGAATGTCTTTAGAATAGAAAATGAGCATTCAGCCTTTTGTTTTGACAGTACTGCAGACAAAGAGTATTGGAAAGGGTGTGTATATACATATTTTAATGTGTGTATGAGAAACTTAGTTTTTGGCTTTGTTGCGTTTGGTGTCAGTGCATCTATGTGTGCATAGAAGAGTGCAACACCAGTCTTTGTGGATATGTTGCGTGCACATGCATCAATATGTCTGTGCATGAGAGAAAATGTGTGTGTGTGGTTATTTGTCTGTTTATGCTCGCTAATTAGTCTTAAATGACCACTCTCCATCTTCATCAGGCGGGGAAAGAGTGATAGAGCGGGAGCAGGAGTGAGAAAGACTGAAAGAAACAATGCCTTGCATTTATTGACAGAGGGTCTGACAAACGAGGGGTGGAAATGAGAGAGGGAAGCGCCATGAGGTGAATGGAAAGAAGAGCGGAGCGACCCAGAGCTGCAGCAGGAATGAAAGCAGAGCAGCCTGCTGGACCAAGGTTTAAAGCCTGCGTTGGCTAGATAGGTTTGAGTGTTTGAGCCTCTTTCTTTGTTCTTTCTGCTTGTCTTTGTAATTCCTTTTTTATTCCTTTCCTTCTATCTTATTCTTTCTTTCCTTTCAGCATTGGATGTAGCAGCCTGCATCTCCAGCTCCCTGCTCTTGGCTTTGATTTCCTTTTTTGAACGTGGGATTTGGAAGAGTTGCTGACACATCAGCAGTTATTCCTCCTCTCTTCCTCTCCAGATTCCCCAATAATTTCACACTTGTTTCTTGGCACGTTAATGTATGAAAAGATGTTCAAAAAAAGATCAACTCTGTGTCCTTATACACTTAACAATTAACATGCTAAGAACTACTTGCATTCTTGCCTCTCACTCTCCATTTTAACTATATTTGTGGGGTCCAAAAACCCGGGAGTCCAGTATACTTGTGGGGTCCCGACAGCTTTGTGGGGCCAAAATGCTGGAAACCATAACTTTAACGCGCCGTTTGAGGGTTGAGCCTTTGTTTTAGGGTTAGAATTAGATTAGGGTAAGGTGCTAGGAATTATGTAAATGACAGGTCCCCACAAAGAGTGTGTGTGTGTGTGTGTGTGTGTGTGTGTGTGTGTGTGTGTGTGTGTGTGTGTGTGTGTGTGTGTGTGTGTGTGTGTGTGTGTGTGTGTGTGTGTGTGTGTGTGTGTGTGTGTGTGTGTGTGTGTGTGTGTGTGTGTGTGTGTCAAATAGCCATTGACAAGGAAATCCTGCTGAGCTGCATAGACGACATGCCTGGACCCTCGGTAATAAGACTTAGACACAGTTTGTCATTCAACTGCACATTCACAATATACAGTTGAGCGAGATTGCGTTGCAAGGCTCCAAACAAAAAAAGAGTTAAAGAGATATTGGGAGTTCAGCAGTCTTATGACGGGGGGGATGAAGCTGTTGTGGAACCTGGTTCTGCATTTAAAGCTACTGAACCTCTTGCCAGAGGGCAGCAGGGAGAACAGTCCATGGCTGGGGTGGGAGGGGTCCTTTGTAAGCTAGAGAATGGTTATAATAAGAGTGTGTGTGTGTGTGTGTGTGTGTGTGTGTGTGTGCGCGCACGCATGTGTTTTGAGTAAATTTTGTGCAAAATAGTGATTACCTGAATCAGCCTTTATATTACTGTATGCTTTGATGTTTGTGTGTATATTCCAACGAATGTGAGTCCGTCAGCACAGAGTATACGTCTGAATCCAGCATTAAGCTGTTTTGTGTTTGTGTGTATTAGTGTACACCCGAGCATTTGTATTTGTGTGTGTGCATGCACTCGGAGGAGTTTTGTTTGGTTTTGTGAGCACGTCATAAAATAATTTTAAGGTGATTATAATTGTGCAGCGAAGCGTACAGTGAGTGATTGAGAAGTAAGCAGATGAATAAGAATGAGGTGTGTGTGTGTGTGTGTGTGTGTGTGTGTGTGTGTGTGTGTGTGTGTGTGTGTGTGTGTGTGTGTGTGTGTGTGTGTGTGTGTGTGTGTGTGTGTGTGTGTGTGTGTGTGTGTGTGTGTGTGTGTGTGTGTGTGTGTGTGTGTGTGTGTGTGTGTGTGTGTGTGTGTGTGCCCGTAACAAGGCCAAACATTCAAGGGTATGGAAACTTTTGATCAGGCCATTTGGGTTATTTCTGTTATAAATATTGTTTAAAAAGCAGCCAAACATCTATGTAAAAATATATGTCTTCATATGATCACTATGCTTGACTCAGTTATTTTGCATGATGAGTCATATTTTCAAAACTGATGCCAAAATTTTGAATTTTATGCCAGGGTATGCAAACTTCTGAGCACAACTGTAAATGGAAAGATGAGCAGTGTTCAAGAGATGTAAACTAGAAAACATATTGGTGGGACATTCGTAGCCTAAATAATGTCAAAAAGTATTTAGTCATTTGCAAGTAGTAGCTCTGTGAGGCTGGAGGCACAGCATTGCTCTGAGCTAAACACTAACGTTGGCACACTCACGATGACGATGCTGCCAGACTGATGGTATCCAGTAATGTTTACCAAGTTCTCTATTTAGTGTACTAGATAGTGAAAAGGTTGGCTGGCTGGTGGCCCTACAGAAAAAGGCAGAGGATCAGTATAGTCAGTAGGATTCATTGTCTAAGGACCAGAAAATGCATGACAATTAAAGGAATCATTTTGTCTGGACCATAGAAATAGAATGGGACTAGAATGGACATTGAAGTGTTTGCTGTGGTCATTGGATGAGTTCAAAAGAAAATAGTGATCAGGTGCTGAGCATTGACTTAAGAAAAATAATGAGTTAGCCCGCTACAACAGGCACAGTTCTTTGCCATGGCAACGGTACACATGCAAATGGCCGCTGCTCTGACCATCCCGCTATGTTGATTTGAATGAGAATGTCCGTTCTACTACTCTCATTCTAAGCTGAAAGTTATCTGTGATAGACATTGGGGATACGTGTGTGTGTGTGTGTGTGTGTGTGTGTGTGTGTGTGTGTGTGTGTGTGTGTGTGTGTGTGTGTGTGTGTGTGTGTGTGTGTGTGTGTGTGTGTGTGTGTGTGTGTGTGTGTGTGTGTGTGTGTGTGTGTGTGTGTGTGTGTGTGTGTGTGTGTGTGTGTGTGTGTGTGTGACTGAGTTCTGACTGTAAGAAGAAGGGTTGGGTAGGCTGATCACCTGCAGTGTCAAGTAGGGGGGGGTGTTGAGACACTCGGCTCAGGAGACGAGACAAAAGATTGTATTTCACGAAAAAGGTTCATCATAACGTGTTTCTGAAAACATTTAGAAAACGCAGGCAGCTTTTTACACTGCACCTCAGGCAGGGGATCTTCTCTGCTAATTGAGATGTGCAGACTCCTCTTCAACGCCAGATGGATCAGAGAAACAACCGGGCTGGACTCTGGACTCCTGGCGGCTGCGGGGCACTTGACAGATTTCGCGAGAAGTCTCGTCACACCTCAGTCTCGCGAGACGCGTCACACCTCTGGTGTCAAGTTCGTTGTGCGTATCGGCCCACATACCTGGTGGTATTAATAATGTTACAGAATGTGTTCCTATGGCGATGACCTTTTCTGTGGAGGTTTAGTATGAATATATATGAGTTAAACTGTAATTTCAATTCATTCTGTCCAGTAATCCCCTTTGGATTTCTCCTAATCCTTTTTCCGCAAGCTTGGGCCTTCCGAGCCCAGTTGTGTAAAATATTTAATGAAAACCAGAGGATTCAGCATCAAAAGGTGGTGGATCATGGGTAAGGCCCTGGGACAGACATGCATGCGGAGATAGCAGCAGCATTAGTCTTCTACCACGCTAAAAACAGAGAAAGTGTCTACTGCTTCTTTTTTATTTGGCTTCAAATGTCGAGTTTTCCTCCAAAGAGGAGTCGCAGAAGCTGCTGGAATCTAGCTGCGGACTTTTTAATTACGATGTCCGTTTCATTTCTGATTGTGCAGTCATGCACCACATGGGATTCATCAGGCACTGATCCACTTTGCATCACAGCCTGCAAAGAGGTGCTGGAGGACTGGCTGTTTGAACCGACCAATCGCAGGTCATGTTTGCCAATATTGTTAGGTTGTTGCTCCCCACACAGCGACTGGCAGACTGGATGCCGGGTGCCACTGCTCGCATTCAAATGATTTAACAGCCTTTTAGTCAGTGGGGTGTGAGTGGAATATAACGGGGTAAGCTAGACGTAAAGGAAGCTTTGCCTCTCTCCTAGGCTGTCTCACACGCAGCAGGCCTACCCATCGCTGTATCACGCTGGGAACCCTGTTTTTTTAAACTTGCACATAAATTGTCTTGTGTGCCTCTCTATCTGCCTGCCTGTGTTGAGAGAGACTCTCACATGCTATCACGAGTACTTACCATACATTTACACATCTGTGGTCTGCTCACGGCATTGGGTTTAATTAGGATGGTTTCCTGCTGGGCTTTGGTTTATGAGAGGACAACCCAGTGTCCCCATCCCGCTGCACACTCATAAAGTTAGTTTAGAAGAACAATATTTTAACAGTGCTGTTAGACCTCATCAAACATAAGATTAAACGGAACATTTTTTCCTTCATAGTTCAGATGTCTTTGCATTTTGCAGTTACAAAATGTGTAATTACAAACGTGATTGCAAATTGTGGTGAATAAGATCTTTACAAAGGAACATGACTTGTGTTTAATTGTTTTCCTACAGTGCATGAAAATGAGTATGCTTTATTTTTATTAACAATTTCCATGTTGCGCTAACAACTCCTTCTTACCCCCTTTCAGGTTTCTCCTTTTGTCTGTCCTCACTCTTCTTTTTCCTCTTATACCACCTTCCTCTGTCTTCCAAGTTACTCTTCTTTCCACATAGTTTGTCTTATCCCCTCTTCAGAGTAACAGAGTTATCTCTTTGCTTCTTTTGCTCTTTTTTGTTTTCTTTCTCACATTCTTCTTCTCCTCTCTGCACCCCTCATTCCATTTCTTTCTCTCCCAGTGGCTACTCCCTCCTCATTGTTGTCTCTATTTTATTTTGCGTCAGCTCATATTTTACACTTATGTTATCTGGTCTGTGACACATAGACTTGTGTCATTATGTGTGTATTTCTGTGTGCATGTGGTGTGTTTTCATGTGTTATGTGTTGGAGAGTACAGGCCAGACGTTTGAACCCATCTTCTCATTCAAAGCGTTTCCTTTATCTTCAGGACTATTTATGTTGTAGATTATCACTGAAGCATCAGAACTATGAATGAACACGTGGAATTATGGACGTAACAAGAAAGGGTGAAATAACTGAGTGTGTGTGTGTGTGTGTGTGTGTGTGCTTGCGTGTGTGTGTGCGCGCGCGGATGGATGGACAAATCTATGATTGTGGGGGGGGGGGCTTATTTATCTGGCTTCCCCTTCTCTTTCTCTCTCTATTTGTGACTTCCACTGTGCAATTTTCCGAATGAGAGAACTCGGATTGCATTTTATCTGGCCTATATGGGCTTTCGCCTTTTTGGGGTTTGTGTGTCTCTACTTGCGTGTGCATTTGCGTGTTTTGTTGAGCTGCTGTATGTGGACCTTCTAGCAGACCCCTCAATAAATGTCCTCCTTTCAATTAAAATCTTGATTTAATGGCACAACCCTCTAACTGAGCTGTAGTTTAGTTGCTTTTTTTGGGCCAGTGGATAATTGGTTATTTTTTCAAATGAAGTTCTGCATGGTTGTTTATTTCAGAACTTTTAAATTTTTCCTAAATTTGAACAAAACACTAAACCCTCTTATAGTTTTTTTTTGAGACAGACAAATCTCAGGGAAGCAAAAACAAAGTTCCTGTGTTTGAACATTGCAGTTGATTAAGCAAATTAATGAGTAATGAATTGTGTTAAAAAATCCTATCAGTCCCTAAAGTGGTACAATTTGTTCAAATAAAGTACACACATCTACAGTACATGATACTCTCCGAGGTAGCAGGAATAACACATGAATGCTGTTACATGGTGGGCTTTTGCTTTAAAATCCAGTACCTGGAATCCACAGATAAGAGTGAAGCCCAGAGTATACTAATACATGTTTAAGTGTTGTGTAGGTGTGTGAGGTGTTATTCAGGATTCATTGGGGCTTCTGGGAACTGAGAGTTGGCTGTTTAGCCTTCTGGCTGTGTTTGGGGCCCAAATCCAAACCTGTGATTAGAAGAGCCCACTAGTGAAGCAACAACATCAATGCCATGTTTTTGCACACTGTAGACTCATGTTAGTTTTCTAAAAAATATAACCAAACACCACGTTTTGATTAGGGTTGGGTGAAAGAATCACAATACCACTCCTATTAGGAGTACTCTTAACCCTTGTGTTGCCTTCCCGTCAACCATGAAAAAATTATCGCTTTTTTCCAACATTTTTGTCACTTTTTCAACGTTGTGGGTGCTTTTAAAAAAAAATGATATTTCTAATGTTGACAAGTTCGGCACTTATTTCAAAGGCCCATTTTTTGTGATTTAAAAAAACTAAAAACGGGTCAAATTTGACCTGAGGACAACATGAGGGTTAAAGTGATACCAATAGACTACTTCATTTGATACCCTTTTATTTCTACTTCAATATATACCCATTATGTCAGTACGCTGAACTGCCGAGTCCATCAAATACACGGCGGCAATCACACGTCACATTAAATCCAAGGCAAGGCTCGGACGCTTGCAGTGACAAGACCATGCAAATAGGGATTTTTGTTTTAGGTCTAGGTACAAAAAGGATCGAATGCAGGAGAAGTTTCAATACTACTCGCACTGAGTATCGATACCCAGCGCTAGTGTGGATGGAGTTTTGTTATTTAAAGTTAATCAAATGAGTTCAAGGGTCTGTGGCCATGTTTAATTTCCAACCAGGTTCAGGAACACCAACAACGTTGAGTCAATACCGAGCTATGGATACCGACATCGGGTCAATATCTAAGTTTAATCAACCAGTGTGGTGTCTTCGAGCGCGCCCCAGCACATTGATTTTACCCATCAATCTAGACCTGCTGGAGAGCGCTCACTCATAGTGGATTCCAAGAAAGCCTTGGAACAGGGTGCACTGCAACTGGAGACACACGTCAGATGTAAATAAAGAGTGAATCACACAGAGCGTAAAGGATGTCATCTCGGGTGTTTAGTCTTCAACAGTTGATAGTGAAGACACTGCTGATATGTACGTTATGTGCTATTTATTAACACATGGCTGTCAAATTTAAGCGTGAAATGATTAGTCAGTTCGTTGATTATTGGATTGACAGAAAAGTATTGCACAGTTGAAATAAGTGATTAATCCAGAGGCGGCCAACCATGTGCCCTACAGAGCAGATAAAGCAGGGTTTTCATTCCAAGTCCCTTCAGCCGGTCGTTGCACTCATGAGTTTGGACCCCCGGGGGTGAATTGGCCCTCCGGCAAATGCCAGAAGGGCCGGACTGACTTTTTAAAATGTGGGCCGGTCAGTTTTTTTTTTTTTTTTTTTTTTTAAATATACAAATAAACCGGCCGACAGTGCGTTTTCATTGCTTGCACAATTTTACTATGGTAGACTAGGCAGCTTTATTTGTAGAGCACATTTCAGCAACAGGGCAATTCCAAGCGCTTTACACAAAAAACTGTAAAAAAAAAAGTTGAAAAATAATCCGATAAAACGCAAGAATAAAAGTTACAGTGCAGTATGAGAAATTAAACATTAAAGAAATGACTTAAAGAAAGGCAACATCTAAAAGAATTAAAAGAACTGAGAGTAGCAGCAGATCTGCAGCTTTCTGGGAGTTTATTCCAGATATGAGGAGCATAGAAACTGAAAGCTGCTTCACCCTGTTTAGTTCTGACTCTGGGGACAGAAAGTAGACCTGTCCCAGATGATCTGAGAGGTCTGGGGGGGTCATAGTGTAGTGGTAGACCTGTACCAGATGACCTGAGAGGTCTGGGGGGGTCATGGTGTAGTAGCAGACCTGTCCCAGATGACCTGAGAGGTCTGGGGGGGTCAAGGTGTAGTAGCAGACCTGTCCCAGATGACCTGAGAGGTCTGGGGGGGTCAAGGTGTAGTAGCAGACCTGTCCCAGATGACCTGAGAGGTCTGGGGGGGTCAAGGTGTAGTAGCAGATCCCAAATGTATTTTGGCCCTAAACAGTTTAGTGATTCATAAACTAGCAAAAGTACTGGTTTTACCGCCTGATGAGAAGTGTGGGCCTATAGGGGGACACATGAGGACCTGAACGAGCAGCGGCGTCCGGCTGTGCTCCATTCACGTAGACGCTGGTTGTACACCATGCAGGTTACACTCTTGTGTATGTATGAAGTGTGGCGGTCCGTTACATCACTGATCAGCTTTGATCAATAGAATGTAGAAAACATTACACTTCACAACGTTTTGATCCATAACATGATTGTGTTATTGTACAGTTTAGCAGTAAAAGCAGTAGGACGTCAATCCTACATTTCACAACTTGGTACTAGAACGTGCTGCTGGGGAAAAAAGTTACATCAGCCCTCTTCATGCTGATTAACCCTCGTGTTGTCTTCCCGTCAAAATAAAATGAAAATAAACACTTTTTTTGATGCTTTTTATCAATATTTTTAACTTTTCCTTACATTTTTGTCCCTTTTTTTCCAATGTATGTCACTTTTTTGATGTTTTCAATGCTATGAAACACTAATTTATTACCTTTTTAGTTTTACAAATATTTTTGGAATTCATGGTCAATAAACCTCATTTACAGGAAATTATACCTAATGTTTGAGTTAGAAAAGCAGAAATTAGGAATTATTTAGACTAAAATGAAAGGAATGGATGTTGATGGATAATCCCAGACTGGAATGTCAACTTTTACTCAATACTATTTCAAAACCACTTGAAAATTGAATAAGACGCCCCAAAATTAATTAAAGAGATTTGTTCTTGCCAAATAGCATTATGTGGAATCAATCATGTTATTTGGGGGAATTACAAGTGGGCAGTTAAAAAGAACATTGATATATGAAAACGGCTCAATTTGACAAACAACTGGACTTTGAGGTCAGGTGTTGTCTTATCCAGCCCATGTCCCGGATGTGAAAGCCCCCTTACGGGACTACTGAATATAATATTACATCAGAGTTTGTATTTTGAATTGTTAACTGCCACCAGAATTGTGTGAGTTTCTTGCCATGAGTATAGAAGTTTTTTACCATAAATTGGTGCCTAAAAATGAATCAGAATGCAGGAATTGATGTTTTTTTACCCTCAGCATTTCATAGGGGAGGACCCCCAGACCCCAACTGCTTTATGTGTTCCCCCAAAGGCCAATTCTGACCAAGGAAAAACCATGGCGTAGAATCACAGGCAGCCATGAAGACACATTCTTATTGCAGAGTTCAAAGCTGATGAAAAGGTGGGGGACCAGCCAGAACAGATTTGTACAGAGTCAACCGAGAGAAACAGACTGACCGTGACAACAAAGAACATACTGAAGAAAATGAAAGTAACGCCATACATCGGCAGTATGTACAAATTGTTATAAACGTGTGCTCATTAAAAAGTAGGAAGCAGTGTTTGCCAGTTACTCACATTAAATGTTTAAAAACCTGTTACAAAAGGTACTGCTTATATCATTTCACCATGTGTACACAAATATAGTTAGTGATTGCATGTGTCTGTCCGTGGGTGGGGCTGCATGGGCGTGGTAATGTGGGCTGGTGTGGCTACAGAGCCACGGCTGAAGCGGAGTGCTATTCAGCAGGTGGTCTTTGGTTGGAATGAAAACCTCCAGACAAGAAGCATTGATTATGACGGACTATGAATGAGAATAACTGTTGGTCGTGCTCCTGCACGATACATCTGTACGGAGCAGTGACAAGAATGGACTGAATGGTGGCGATGCTTCAATGACTGAATAGAAAAGATGAACATTTTTATTCTTTATAGGAACACCATGCTTTTATAATATGGAATTGATCATGGTTTTAGACCATGTTTCCATTGAGTACTGACATTTGTATCTTTGGAAATGCGGTAGGCATTTGCACTGTAATTATGTCCTCTTCTCTATCTGTTCTTCTCTGTATTTAATTTCTCTCTCTCTCCCCAGTCTGTCTTGCTATTCTTCCTCTTATCTGTATGCTCTGTCTCTTTCCTTTTGGCCTTTCTCATCTCGTTCCTCGCTGCTTTCTGGATGCCGGAGTAATTTTGCATTCCTATGCTCACTCTTCCATCTGCTTCAATAACAAGGAAACAGGAATTAATTAATAGGCTGATAGTGAGGCCTGAGAAAGGGAGCTGAAATGGAGAGGAAATCTAATAAGATAGGATATTGGTGTGTGGGTGGTCCATATTTTCCACTGCTTTTTTGCCTTGCCCTTCCACTTATGCACTCTAAGGGCCCTATCTTGCACCCGGCGCGGTGCAAAGTCCGATGCAAGTGTCTCTGCTAGTTTAAGACCGACATAGGTGTCAATTTCCCGTCCAGCTCCCATGTGGTTGAAATAGCAAATACAGCCGCCGGCGTGCTGGTCTTACAGGGAGGTGTGTTCAGGGATTCTGGGATGCTGGTCTTACAGGGAGGTGTGTTCAGGTGCGCATTCTGGGTGCTAGTCTACAGGGAGAGTGTTCAGGTGCATTTGGGCGTGCTGGGCTTACAGGGAGGTGTGTTAGGTGCATTCGGGCGTGCTGGTGTGACAGGTGTGTTTGGTGCATTCTGGGTGTGCTGGTGTGAGGGAGGTGTGTTTAGGTGCATTCTGGGCGTGGGGTTACAGGGAGGTGTGTTCAGGTGCATTTTGGCATGCTGGTCTTACAGGGAGGTGTGTTCAGGTGCATTGGGCGTGCTAGTTTACAGGGAGATGTGTTCAGGTGCATTCGGGGCGTGCTGGTCTTACGGAGGTGTGTTCAGGTGCATTCTGGGGTGTGGTGTGACAGGTGTGGTAGGTGCATCGGGTGTGCTGGTGTGACAGGAGGTGTGGTTAGGTGCATTCTGGGTGCTGGTCTTACAGGGAGGTGTGTTCAGTTGCATTCGGGCGGTCTTACAGGAGGTGTGTTCAGGTGCATTCTGGGGCTGGTCTTCACGGGAGGTGTGTTCAGGTGCATTCTGGGCGTGCTGGTCTTACAGGGAGGTGCAGGTGCATTCGGGCGTGCTGGTGTTACAGGGAGGTGTGTTCAGGTGCATTCTGGGCGTGCTGGTTGTACAGGGAGGTGTGGTCTGGCATTCTGGGCGTGCTGTGTTACAGGGAGGTGTGTTCAGGTGCATTCTGGGCGTATCTTGAAGCAGCGTGAGTGATCACACCATTGATCTAACAAAAACCTGGTCTGAAGTCAATAATGCGCAGATCATTGTTATTCATTTAATAGCAAATAGTCAAATGCGCCTAGGGTCATGCCACAGAGCGCACCCTATGCTTACACACACACACACACACACCACACACACACACACACACACACACACACACACACCACACACACACACACACACACACACACACACACACACAAACACACACACACAACCACACACGAAGCGCAGCAGCACCACACACATGCTAACAGCAATGCTCCAAGGTCCAAAGTGCCTGGCTATTAAACGAAATGGGAGATGATCTCTGATTGGTTGATTGCATGTTACACCCATAACAAAATAGGATTAATGAAGACACTAAGTAGCCTTTTGAACCACGTTGTTTGGACCTGCCCCGAACGGGCGCTTCCCGCAGGCGCCCAGTGGTTAAAACAGGGCCCTCAGACTGTTTTCTTGATTCAATTCAATTCAATTCAATTTTATTTATAGTATCAATTCATAACAAGAGTTATCTCAAGACACTTACAGATAGACCACACTCCAGAATTTACAAGGACCCAACAGTTCTAATAGTTTCCTCCAGAGCAAGCACAGTGCGACAGTGGCGGAGGAAAAACTTCCTTTTAGCAGAAACCTGGTCAGACCCAGACCCAGACCCAGACCAGACCAGGTCTTGGAGGCGGTGTCTGACAGGGCCGGTTGGGGTTAGATGAAGAGTGGCAATAAAAATAGAAAAATTAGTAGTTTGTAGAAGTTCTTTGTAGTAGTTCATGGCATAGCAGGACGCTGTGCGGCATACAAGGCACAGCGGACGTAGCAGGACGTAGCAGGACGTAGCAGGAGGGACGTAGCAGGACGTAGCAGTAGCAGGACGAGCAGGACGTAGCAGGACGTAGCAGGAGTAGCAGGGCACCGCAGTGTAGCAGTTGAACATGGCATCACCGAACATGGAGCGGGACCATGGCGACAGTGCTACCCTGATTTCGGAGCCTCTCTGACCAAGGGAAACTGCTGGTGAAAAAAGAACATAAGGACTCCGGGGAATGACTCCCCAGAATAGGTTAGTAACTAGGTTAGTAACAAGGGTAGTAAATAGGTTATTAACTAGGTTAGTAACTAGGTTATTAACTAGGTTAGTAACAAGGTAGAATAGGTATACTAGGTAGGAACTAGGTAGTAAACAGCATTTCTGGGACATGTATGCACATAAATGAAAAGATAGAAAGATAGAGGAGAGAGGAGCTCCGTGTATCAAAAAAGTCCAGCTGTCTAAAACTATTACAGCAAACCAAGAGAGACGAGGAAAGAGAGCCCAGCCCGGCGGGCTAGAACTCTCCCCAACCGGATCGGGCTGTGCCAAGTTCTCCCTTATTTATATTATATGAAACTATGTGACTAACTACTACTCCCTAACAATATTCGATTCTATTTTGATTCCCTGTGTTCCCAGAACAACTCTTTAAACAGAAACTTAACTCCGCCCATTTTCTAGATTAATTTGGGAAGCAATAATTGTTGGAGCCTATTAAGCATCCTACTCTCTCATTCTTTCCCTCCATCCTTTTTCCTTCCAATTCAGAGTTTTCTTCCTAATGTTGATAAATTGTGAATAACATTCCCCCTTTCTCTCCATCCCTATCCCCCCATGTTCCCTCCATCTCTCACCATGTTCTGTTAGCATCTGCATATGAAACAGGCAGCATAGTTTTCGGCTGCCAGCTAAATTGATGTCAAAATGCCATCCTCATGCCACAATAATTTAAATTTCTTATTTCTGCCCCTATCTCATCCCTCCCGTCCGTCTTCATTTCTCACCTCCCATTGCCAGGCTTCCTCCTCTTTTTCTTCTGTTCGCTGTCTAAAACCATACAGAACAACATGGTGACTTGATGCGTTCCTCCTATCCGCCATTCTCCTTTTGCTTCATCTTCATTTGTTTTTCTTTCAAATTCTCTCTCGCTCCGTATTCCCGTCTTTGTCTTTTCCATCTGTCCTTCACTCTTTCCTCCATCTCCCTTCTCTGTGTTTTTTTTCTTTTCTTCATTCTTCCATTTCTCCCTCCTGATTTCTGCTGTTGTCTGTCTCATTTTCTACTTTTCTGTTCCTGCAGGCCACACTTGGAAGCAATTGGCTATATTTCCTGTTATTTTGTGTGTGTGTGTGTGTGTGTGTGTGTGTGTGTGTTTACTGAAATAAGAAATGCATTTCTGCTTTGCTCTTTACCACTAGCCCCGGAGCCATCTTGAAAGTGTATTTACTGGAGACCCGTTTTGTGTGAACATAAACAAGACAGACAGACAGACACTCAAATGAAGTTTTCAAATCGAGCGTTCACTTCAAAAGGAGTACATATTTTGCATTCCGAGGCCACATGGGGGAGGTGGGGAGCGGGAGACAATGGGAGATATAAAGGAAGGGAGAGGAGTGAGGAGAAGC
This sequence comes from Etheostoma spectabile, assembly GCF_008692095.1. NCBI lineage: Eukaryota > Metazoa > Chordata > Actinopteri > Perciformes > Percidae > Etheostoma > Etheostoma spectabile. The sequence goes on along the minus strand of NW_022605599.1, from coordinate 725,828 downwards.
AATGCAAGGAAAGGACGAGAGGGGAATAGGACAGCATTTATAATCCTTTTAATTTACTGGTTCTTTGTGCTTCTCTCTCTTTTCATATTTACCTGCAGTGTTATCTGTGCTTGGCACTCACTCTCGCCTCCTCTTGTCCTTTCTTCACTTCCTTATTTCCTTCTAGCCTTACTCTGAGTCATTCCTTCCTCCCCACTCCCTCGCTCCATCCATTCTCTCGTCCCACTATCCTATTTAGCTGTCTTATTATTCCATCCTTCCTTCCCACTCCCAACCTAACTCCCCCTCTCTGCCTTCCACCTTTGCTTCCTCCTACCGCCCCTTCATTCCTTTTAAGCAACGCCAAATCCAGTCTTTTCCACACTCCCACTTTTCCCACTATGCTCTCTTTGGGTTCTGGCATCCAGCTTTTTTTTCTTTTTAATCCTCCTCCACACTCCTACTCCCTCGGCTTCCCCTCACTTCATTTTCTTGCTCTCTTGCCTTGAGTTGGGGATGTATAGCTGTCATCTTGTCTCCTTTTTATTTATTTCTCAATCTCCTCCACTCTTGTGGAGTAACATTTACTTTACCACCCTTCCTGTTTGTCATATTTTCTTGAATATTTCTTTATCTCGTATGGCCACAACAAGCTGCCTTCCGGTCCTCACCATACTCCTTTCTCTGTCTCCCTCTTTCCTTTTTAGTTCTTGGCATGCAGCCACCGTCGTCTCCTTTGCTAAACGAGCTCTGAGTGAAACGACTGAGAATTATATGCAATTAGTTCTCGGCCTTCACGATCTCGTTGCGTGCGTGCGTGCGTGCGCACATGTGACCGACTGAGACGGAGTGTGTGTGCTTGGTGCTGAAGGTCAACGTGTGCATGTGCACGTCCGTTTGTCTGTCCTCAGGTTCTAGTGAGTATTAGGCTAATGTATTTCCCCTGTACTGTGATATTGTAGGGACGTGTCCAGTCAGTAAGGGTACGTCTTGCATGTGTACAAGTGGCAGATATTAGGAATGTTTCTTCGGTATTTGTGTATGCGTATATGTGTATACATTTTAATGAACATTTGGAATGGAAAAGAAAGCATAGTTTTGTATGAGCAGGTGCTCAACCTCGTCATGGGTCAGTACATTATACTTTGTCCTCTCTGATCACCTCAACCCCGGCACTCTAACTCCCTGCATAACTCAGGGCCGACAAGATAATTCATTTTAATAGAATTACATTTTAATGACCCCTTCATTGCACTCTTGACTCTGGAGATGACCTGCAGTGATTCTGCTATGATCCTTTTGTAAAAGGGAATCTAAATGATTGAATGCTTTGAATTGCATATACGCTGTTTTGTCATATGAAAGCATTCTGCCTTTTTTGATCGGCATATATTAGCACTAATTTAAAAAAAAATTGCAAGAAATTATACATGTTAGTTAATTGCACCCACATGTTTAGTGGGTTGGAAAAGCCAGGCTTGCAGCATTGCAAATTATAATACTAAATTTAAATTACTTGTCATATAAAAGGCTGTTTCTTTGTCAGGTATACTTAAGATATGACCGGCCCTCTCTAAAGCCAGTGATTGGTTTGTCCAGCCTGGGCTACTGTAGAAACATGGCAGGGCAACAAGGCGGGCTCAGTGGGTGAGGACCCCTTCCTGTAGATACGAAGGGCTCATTCTAAGCTAGTGAAAAACACAACAGATCTTAGTTTAAGGTGATTATGCACTTATGTAAACATATTGTGAATACTGTATTCCATTTCTGCCAAACATTGCCCTAAATCCTAGACAGTGGTTCCACAAGTAGATGCTGTGAGCCATTGGGCGCCTAAAGGACAAGCCGGTTTTCCATGTTAAACCTGTCAAGGCAAAAAAAACCAATCAATACATATTCATCACCATATTAAAAGCCCCAGTAGTAATGCAGTTATACTTGTTACTTGTTGATGTCAACCTGTGCTCAGGTTCGGGGGTGTAGAGACTTGCTGCTGCTCAGATAAAAGATTAGCATCAGAGGATAAATACTATGTGCACGGCGATGACCTGGACTTGAGATGAAAAGGTCTTCTTCGTCTTTGAAGCTACTCGGAGTTGAATCGGAGTTTAGAGCGTGACGTGCTGATTGGACTAGGTTTCTTTTAAAGGGCTGCTTTACCCGGGAAGACAGACTTTAAACATTTTCAAAAACTATTTTATTTAAATTGCAAGACAGAAAGGGAAATGCAAACGTTCACAAAGAATGAATCTTAAATGACTCTTTAAATTATAAATATATGTGCTGACCAAAAACAAAACAAAGCCGAGACAATGTTTGTTTCCAAGACATCTTCTTCTTGCTCCTAGCATTCCAGAAAAAGAGGTCTAGATCTTCCACTTTGTTCCATTTGGCTTGCTGTAATGTGTTTATTCACTAATTTGGGAAAGCTGCACTACTTAACCTCTATCACCTGAAATGACAATCGCCTAAAGGCCGGTGCTGCATTACATTCTACTAATTGTAATCTTGAGGCCCTGTTCTGTAGAGGAGAGTTGGGTCAAAATCTAGTTTTAAGACCTTATTATTTCAATTAATATTGTGCTTACATGCTGTAAGCAAAGCAAATTTCTGTTTTAATCAAATTTTCTACCAGCTCATTGACACAAAGCAAACTGTGGACCAGGCAGCGTTGCAGCTGAGGACTATTTCTTGGTTGCTGGGGCTCTTGGCAAAATATAATTAAAGTGCCATGTGTAGTCTGCTGTGTGCACCATGTTTGATGGGTACCTACATGACAGCGTACATGCACAATGGGGAGAGAGGTGGAAGAAGTCTAACTCTACGATTAGGTTTGGGAATAAGTAGGTGGGACTACTTTAGTTAAAATTCCTTTGGGTCATGGTCAGTAGAAAATGTCTCAAATCAAATGAGTCTAGGATTAAAGCTACTCTTGTCACTAAAAGTTTGTCTTTGTGTCCCTTTCTCATAGTCCATTATATGGCAAAGAATTAACAGCGTTATAATTTATGAGTGTGCGTAAGACCTCCAAACAAATAACCTCCATGAAATATTGGTTTGCCTCCAATCCTGTAAAACTGCTTCTCACTTAGCTTTCATAATTTCCATTTGATTAATTCGTTTGAGTTTTGCCCTACCCCTAAATCCTGTTGACAATAGTTCCCTTTAATTATTTTAAATTTTTAACAATGTGTTTATATGTTTATACTTGTAATTTATGAGGCTTGGTTCCCTTGGCCTTCTTGTGTTTAGAGATTTTGTGATGCTCACCTACAGCACCAAAACAAATTCCTTGTATGTGTAAAAAAAATTGTACTTGGCAAGCTTTTTCTGATTCTAATAATTTTGCACATGCCATTGATTTTTCAATTCCAACTTATTTTATTAGCATGGCATGTAATTACATCTGTGTTGTCAAAGCATATACAGGAAACTATTGAATAATGAAAGAAAGCTATTGTAGTCAAAATACAATCACGTGATTCAAGATTAGAATTATGAGGAGTAAAGTAACTTTATTCTTTGTGTACTCTTGCAGCTTATGTTTTGTACATAAGGATGAATTTATTCATGGCAGAAGCTTACATATATATCTAATCTGCCATCAAGGACAAACAGATGAAGGTTGAGGTAGGACATAATGCTTAGTAATGTTATGGATACATGAAGGAAAATGTGTCAGTGTTTGGGTGGCAGTTATTATAGATGTATTCTTTGTATGGTTTCCATGGTTTTATATGGTGACAACGTCCATTTGAAATGCTTATTCTCAGATGTGGTAACGTTGTGTCTTTATTCAGTTATGAACGCACGCATAACTTAACAATAAGTCGGTGTTTTTCAAATTTGGATACTTGGTGTTTTACGTTCACTTTTTATGATAGAGAAATTCTCTTAAAGAAGTGTCAAAACACATTAATAGGCAAGGACACTTTTACCATATTTTAACAGTACCAAAAGTCACAAAATCCATCTGGCACTTCAGCATCATGGAACAGTGCCATGGATTTACCAATACACAGCAGAGTTAGGCTGCTGCTATTTCAGCACCTCAGCCGCTAGAGTCTAACTTTCACAAACCTCAGTCAGATAAAGGATCAATGAGTCAGGCCGGTATCCTGATAAAAAGATAGAGTACTGAGGAAACAGAGTCATTTCCATAACTGCTGTTAGGGGCACCGCTCATAAAGTCACTCAATTCCTCTCGTCCTTTTTATGATTTAAGGATGCGTGAGCAGGGCTGTGTAATTTCTAAAATACGAACATATTCATGAAAGTGTAATAAAAACCGCACGTTAGTGCCTTTCCAAGTTATCAAGATTGGATCTGCTTATTCCACCAACACATTTCACACCAGGCTGATGCATAATTGTCCTTCTGTTGGGCCAGAATGAGGATAGCAGCTAATTGAGACATTAAGGAGACGGACGCCAAGACGGTGTCCAAAATCGGAGCTTGTTTGCTAATGCGTGTGCCTTCTGTCTCTCGTTCACTCTTCAAGGCGGCCAGGCTTCACAGTTGTTGGAGTGTGTTTTATATTTGGCAGCCTATTGTGTGCAGGGATACAGCCATTTAAGAATTATATGTCCCCCACCCTCTGTATTCATCCACTGCATTTAAAATGTGTCCAGAAAACTTCGATGACAAAATGCTTTTATACATTTTGGCTATGCTTTAGACTGTGCAAGGTCATGAAGCTTAACCCAGCAAGTCTCATTTGAGCTTTCCATTTAAATAAATGCATACAGATGAGCCAAAATGGATGTTAAGGGTTACAACTCATGGAAATCTCCCCTCACATTTCAATTCGTTCTAATATTGGGTAATTGCTGAATTCAAATTTGCATAATGTAACTCTTATTGGTGAGTGTGTGTTCCTGGGCAAAATCTGTGACAAATGTACTGTACATTAAACAGTCTGTATGACTTTTTAGATTTTGGTATTAGCTGTATTTGTTACTTTAATAAAGTTGAATAAAACAACCACCTTCACTTCTCAGTTTTCCACCAGGGTTTTGCATGCAACAGTTTTTGCATTGCAGTGTAATGCTTTCGTTGGTTATAATAAACCATTAGTGCAGAGCTTATCAGTATACCACACAATCAGAGGTTTACATGTTTTAACTGAGTTGTACACTGAACTATTCAGTGAAGTTATTACCAGTGAAGCAGTTTTGCGTTAGTCCCAGACCTGCCTGAGGCTGGGATGTACCACACAACACCTTGTATGTCATTTGTTAATGTAAGCCAAGACTTGCACACACAAATGTTACTTTTTAACAGCGGAAACCACGGGTTTAGTTGCCTTTGAATTCTAAATGTCCAAGAACCTGGTTGATTGTCTCCTTAGCACAACTACTGATCACAAAAGTTGTTTTCTTAATTTATTAGTTGTTTTCACATGTAAAGCTCTTTTCCGTATCCTGCTTGCTTCCCCAGGGGCCATTGTTTCAACAGACTCAAATTATATCTAAATTTTCTTTTTTCTTTACTCACTTTGTTTATGCTATTAAGAGACATCCATGAGGAATTGTTTTGCTTGTCACACAACACAGATTCATTTAATCAAATGAGAAGTGCTGGGTAGAAAATCCTCACAACCGTTGCCGACCCACACTCTCCCCATTCTGATCTGAGGCCACGGATAGCTGACGATGTTTATATTGAATGAATGGCCTTACTGGTCTTTAAAACCTTAGTATAGGCAGACAATGTTCTCTACAGTGACATTAAGGGGAAATAGAGCTAATCTCTCTCTCTCTCTCTCTCTCTCTCTCTCTCTCTCTCTCTCTCTCTCTCTCGTCTCTCCTCTCCCCTCTCCTCTCTCTCCGCATTGTTGACCTGTGGCCATGCCGCGCGTGTGTGTGAGGGCCGCAGCCTGCCAGAACTGGGCCTCAGACAAGACAAGATCCGGGTCAATGGCTGTGCGATCCAGTGCAGAGTGACGACCGAAGACCCGTCCAGAGGCTTCCAGCCAGACACCGGACGGATTGAGGTAGGGTCCATCTTGAAATTACTTCTGGCCTCTGCTGTATGTCAAGTAGACTTAGATTGACTCCCGCAAGGAAATTGAATTTCCAGCAGCTTACAAGACATTTGAATAGAGACTTAGGTATAAAATTTACAGTATAGAAAAAAGTATAAAATAACAAACTTATATAAACTTACTATAAAAAAGACCTTTAGCATAAATGAAACCGTTAAGAGCAGTTAGTGTTAGTATTTAATTGCACAGTGAAAGAGTGGTGACCACTCCTTCTCTTCCTACCTGTTCTGTCCTCTGCACCCTATTTCCTCCTCCCCCCTGAGTGATGAGTTGAACAGTCTGATGGCAAGAGGGACGAAGGAGTTCTTCAGTCTGCCCGTCCCACACTTGGGAATTGTGGGATGTGGACAAAGAGTCGACACATCACTTTCAGAGTCTGGAGAAAGTCTGCAAGTTGAGATGATTCAGTGAAAATGTATGCCTACTTCTAATTAGTTTTGATTTATTTTTTTTAATTTATGGGGTGGCAGAAAGACAACTCTTATTAATCAAGCCTTGATACTTCTGCACAGTTTGCTTTTATTGCCGTGTCATGCCAAACATGTAATTCATCCTGCTAGGGATTACATGTCCCTACTACATGGCGAACATCAACGCTATAACAAGAATGTGACTGTGCATAGCTGATAGCAAACACCTATGCAACACAAAGAAGAAGAAAACATCAAAAATATCATTACCTACACTACCTACTTTAATGTAACGTGCTTAAGTGCAAACTTTTAAAGAATCAACTCTGGATTTTACCTAACTAAAATGTAAGGAGTGTCTGTCTTTTGATTTTCTCGACAACTGTTCCGCCAATCGATAACACACTTGGTGTATTTCTGTGGACCTACAACAAGGAAGTGCAGTATCGAGTGTGAGCTCTTGAGATCTATGTGACATACAGTGGGGCTTGAAAGTTTGGGCACCCCAGGTAGAAAAAATTTACTAATGTGCATAAGGATAATGCAAAAGTTTGGACCCCCTGCAGAGAAAGGGCCCAGGAGGCCAGAACTTTTGCAGACACCATTTTTTTGTTTTCTGTTGAAATGAAATGAAATCTAACTTTTTGTGACATATATTATATTAATGTCTAATCTGTCACTTTTCTTGGCTTCTTTATGCACATTAATACAAATTTATACCTTGGGTGCCCAAACTTTCGAGCCCCACTGTATATATTAGTGCAATATGTACACACTATGTAGTGTATTGAGAGGGGACCCCTATTCACTCTTAAGATCAGATGAAGACAGAGAGCCTGCAGATGTTACATAGTTGCAAAACCAAACATTTCAAGCATCAGGGATGCAGCTTTCAGAATGAACGCTTTTGTTACTGGAAATAGCCTGATACCAAATGGATCGCTGTTAGCAGATGACGTGTCTACTTCATCATCAATGCCAGGCAATCGGCCCGTTCAAACAGTACTACTGTAAAATTAAAACCATACACAAATTCTTAAACTCAGCGTCTATCACTGAGATGATGCATTGAGCACATTCTGGCGCATTCTTCTTCTAGACTGAGATACTGTCCAGTTTCAGCAGTGAGTGGTAAAATGCCAGATCCCAACTGGGCACATTAAGCTCTTTGCTTCCAAGATTAATTATGCAACATAAGTCGTTCATCTTTTCTCCTTGAAAAAATGTAGGCAGTTTAAGTTGAGTACATACACGTGGCTTGCACAGCAACATGGTGTGTGTGTGTGTTTAAGTGCGCACACACACGTGTGCTTACAGTCACAGCTGCAGAGATCAACCAGAACACAAATTATACAGTAGGTCTGTCACATGATGATCTATATAGTTCAGTGGTGCAATCATAAACGTGCATTGCCATATGAGGTCTGAGTGGGATGGCATGATTTCCCTGTGTGTTTCTGCATGACTGAATACGTTTTCATCTGGATCTCCATGTGTGCGTCTAGTTGTATTTAGTTTAGTGAATGCATTGTGCTGTAAAATGAGTATTCACACATGAGGCCGAAGGGTTCCTGTATGAGCGCTCGGTGTGTCCATCCACAGACACATATCCTGTCTATCTACACGTTTCTCATCGTGTCTCAATGAATCTCTCTCTCGCTGATGAGGTCTGATCCCTGGATGCTTTTTGCTGTCAGGTCCTTTTGCCCTTCATCCTAGACTATGCACCCACCCCCACTTTTCTTGCTTTGTTTCTCCCTATCATCCTCTGTCCTCTCCCTTTCTTTATTGCTTCTGCTTACTGATTCTCTTTTATAGCTTTTTTTGGCCCGTATCAAAATGCTTTACAAATACAATAATGAGATGGTAAAAAAACAGTTTGAATCGATTTAAAAATGGCACACTAGTTACAACAAGGTTTAATAGGAAAAACACAATACTTTATCAGAATGAAAACAAATGAAACCACGTGTGTGTGTCAAAAGATAATGTTTAGAGATAATGGTGCCTTGGACCTTAGCAGAGCAGTTCTTAAAAGCCTTGGGTCCATAGGGGTTATGGCTGGAACCTAGACTCTGCTAATCGTGGAAAATGCTGCTTATAATGAAACTAATTCTTTAAACAGTGCAGAGAAGCTAGAAAACAAGTAGTATAAAGAATGTGCCCTCAGTTTGCTTCAGCATCCTGTCAGAAATCTGCAATCTACAGCCGAGCAGTGGACAAAAGCACGCCAGGGAAGCCAGTCAATGAGATTGTCAAATTTATTGCAATTGGAAAACTATAAATTTCCTTGAGACCTTCTAGATTCTTATGGGTCATCATGGGTGTCGGGAATTAAATACTGCCTGCTGCTTGGAGTCTTAACGCGGTGGTTTTTGACTAGGGCTGAACAATATTGTGTTTTAGCATCGACATCGCGATGTGTGCATGCGCAATAGTCACATCGCTGGACGTTATGATGTTGACGCTAACACTTTTTTGCTGCTTGATAAAGTAAACTCTCAGCGTTCTCCTTTTACATGATTATAACCGGCCAAGCCTTCCCCTTTTAAGGTGTGTGTGTGTGTGTGTGTGTGTGTGTGTGTGTGTGTGTGTGTGTGTGTGTGTGTGTGTGTGTGTGTGTGTGTGTGTGTGTGTGTGTGTGTGTGTGTGTGTGTGTGTGTGTGTGTGTGTGTGTGTGTGTGTGTGTGTGTGTGTGTGTGAGAGATGTTAGTCCGCCGGGGTTTGTTATGTGAAGTGAGAGGCAGCAGCTAATATAGTTAGCCTGAAGATCCCAGGGGTCGGTCCGTCCCAACTGACGTTAGGCTCCGGAGCCGCGGCGCTGGAAACGTAACCCTAATCTACTACAGAAGTCTGTGTCTGGTCTAACGTCATTTCCACTGATTTATTTGTTCTGGGAGACACCGTGTGTGTTGCTAGTGCGCGTGACGTGCAGGTCTGATTAATTTATCAAACTAACGAGCTAACCCCGCTAGTCGACCCCAACCTGACATCTAGAGGAAGCAGCATGCAGTCACTGTCACCACGCTAGCCTGGATTGATTATTATATGAATCCAATGGTGATGCTAGTCAACCAGCGTACTTCTACCTGATGTCCCTCTCCAACACCACTGAAGAAGAGTAACGTTAGTCACAGCTGACTTGCTTTGGTGTTTGTAAAGTATTAAAGTTGAACAAAGTATAGTTCCCATTAGAAAAGATCCTTTTTCATTTTTTTTCTTCTATGTAGATGCACTCCCCTACAAAATCCCCGCTGTAGTTGAGAATGATTTATTTCCAAATAAAGCTATTCATGTCATCTTTTAAAAATTACTTTTTCTTTTTTGATATCGCAATATATATCCCAGGAAAAAAAATATTGCAATGTAAGATTTGTCCAATATCGTGCAGGCCTATTTTTGACCACTCGGATGTGATTAAATTCACTTTTCAGTCAAACGAGTCATCGGGCTCTGGTTCTGAGCGAGAGAGCAGGTGAAACAAATGGTGGTTGAAACGGCGTTGTGTACACAGGTTGAGTCCACTTGGATTTGAGTCCATTAATTAATCCCCGGGGGGGGGGGGGGGGGGGGGGGTTGTTTTTAATTCACTCAGTTTATGTGGCTCAATGATCAGACCAAATGTTAACATTATCCTAGATAAATCATCACATTCAGATAAAACATGTATCTGATGCTTTTTGAGCTAAATGTAAGTCAGCCGCTCACACTCCAGCCTCACGCAGGCCCAGAAGATACAAGCTGTTCAGATGCATTCTCACTGGGAAAATAGCTGCTTGCACTGTATAGTGCTTTTCAAAAACAAACTGCCATGGAATAGCCTGTGACCTTTCCACATTTCAAAGACTTTCTGCCTTGTTTCCACCCCCCCTCCCCCCCCCCTATTTTCTCTTTCAGCTTCCCCTGCAATACTTGATACTTCCCTCCCACCTACAACTCATCTTGATATAACGTACATTTTTTCCTCTCATACTTATCCTCCTCTGTTTCAAGCGCTGCTTCCCCCCCCCTCTCCACCCAATCCCATCTCAATTTCTTTTATCTCATCCTCTATCTGTTCCCCATCTCTCCTCCGCACCCCTCTTTTTCTCCACCTTCCTACACCATTTAGCCACAGAGTCTGGGGTGTAGTCTGTGTGATCCGCAGGTATACGCAGTATACCCACTAAGAAATCTCCAGGATGTCCATATACCCACTTAAAAATGTGCAATGATACGTAACAACATAGTTTTTTGACAGCACTTTCACTTCAGATATTTGTATTCACAGATACAGGTTGAGTAATGTGACAGCAAACTAACCTAACACTGCAGAATATGCAGAGAGACTTTTCTCATCTTTCATCAGCCCGCTGAGCGCAGTGTGTAGTTTTTGCGTAGCGACCGGGCCCAAATGCTCCGCCCTTAACGCCAGAATCCTCCGTTCACTGCTCATTCAAGACAAATATAAGTAGCCTATTTTATTTTGTCCTTGTTGCTTTGGGGTCAACGTTTGTGATCCAGGCTTAAGTCCCTGATGTGAAAGCCCCCTAACTGTTTTTCCATTATGTTTTTGATTATATTTTGAATGTCATCTGTGTTTTCCCTTGAATGAATAAAGGTATTCCCACCCTGAATTGCTGCATAAAAATGTATCAGAATGTAGGAGATCTTTATAACTGCGTACATGCACGTATGTGATCAAAAATATTACCCAAGGGCTGTGACAAGGACAGCCGCTGAGCAAAGCACTAATGTGGAAGGCAGGAAGGTGAGGAAGTTGTCACGCTGTCGGCTTTTGGTCAACTTGGGTAATCCACTTTGACTTTGGGTCGGACGCTGAAGTGGAAAGGCTACTTCCATTAAGCACAAACATCAGCTGTAAAAAGCACAAGAGTGTCAGATGCTTTTCAATCTTCATGAAGAAACAAGGGAGACATCAGAACAGAAGGAGAGCTGGTGCAGGGGGGTGTTAGGGTAAAAAAATAAAAGAGGAAGAGAAAATGGATAGAAATGGAGGAGCTCAATGAATCAGGACGAGTCAGGAAAACCATGTTTTTATTAAAACAGATGTATGAGACAGTAGACTGATGGGTGTTTGTGGTTGAATAAGTAATGGCTCCATCCTTGCATCTCTTTGACTTCATTTTCTCTTCTGGGTGGAGAATAGATAAAGAAACAGGGATATGAGAGCTTTCTACCTTGTTCTCTTATCGTCTTTTAATGGAGCTCTCAGACAGCTGAAGGAGAAAGGCGAGAAGACAGACGGAGAGGAACAGAAGCAAACGAGGGAGGCTAGATTGTGTGCACTGAGAGAAGTAGAGCAGCATTAAAAAGAACCATTACTTAACTTTTATTCTAAGGTCTGACCCACAATTGCGGTGTCGTACCCCATGCTGTTGCACTGGGTCTGCACTTGGACTGTCTGCTGGTGTTCATTGCACTGCAGACAGTTTTCTATTCTGGGACAACTGTTTTTCAGGAAGATCCACTCTGTGCTAGTCTAACGTTTAGGTGCTTAAAGCTGCTTGGTTTGAGTACCTTCCACTTACTGAGTTTAATGCCCACCTACTGTAATCTTTGTTTAAAGGCTTTTGACAGTATCTCATGGTCTTCATCAGCAATGGAGTTTGTTTGATTGTTGTGGAACCATCAAACCTTCTCCCTGCCACACAAACCCGTTTTTACTTGTATTTTTTGAGGTGTGTGTGTGTGTGTGTGTGTGTGTGTGTGTGTGTGTGTGTGTGTGTGTGTGTGTGTGTGTGTGTGTGTGTGTGTGTGTGTGTGTGTGTGTGTGTGTGTGTGTGTGTGTGAAGATGAACTGCTACCTCCTCTGTCAGCTGTAGAGACTTAAAAGAAATAAGAGGAGAAATCCGACCAATCACAACAGCTGGTCAGTCTGATGTCATGCTGCCTGAGCTCATTAATAATCATGAGCTGGGTAAAGGATGCTGCTAGCCAGGCTCTCATTGGCTCATTTTAACCAATCAGAGTCAAGCAGCTTAGCTGGTTGAATATTAATGAGAACTGGTCCAAATGGAGCCGAGTCTTCCTGCAGGCTTTCTATACCACGCTAGAATGGCTTGAAACAAGGTAACCACGGTAACCGAGTTACAGAGTCCATGGTAGGACGTCAGACATTACCACAAAGTCATGAAGTCCGGGTGGCAGGGCACCTTTAACGCTGTGTACACAGCTTTGCATGCTTTTGAATTAATAGATACCATAACTCATTTCTTATCATGGAGGCTGAATAATGGACTGTATGGCCACAATCAGCCAGACCACAGCACCGCATTCTGGCAGAAAAAGCAGCCCCTCATTCATTTAAAGGAAGCCACAACTCTGGCACAGCGGGGGTGCAAACACAGAACAGAGTTGTTAAATCCTTTTCCCATATTTAGAAATCACAGTGCAGTGTTTGTCATCTTAGAGACTGGTAATCAAATTATTGCTCATCTCCATTTCCTGCCTTTCATCTTCTCACCGGTACCTGAACGCACCCGTTGCACGCCCGTGAGCTATCTGTCTGCCAAAGAATAATGGATATGCTGGATTATATCAAACTGTACAAAAAATCTGGCTCAAGAACAACCACAGCATATATATATATATATATATATTTTCCTTTGGAATTACTTTTAGAGTATTAAACGTTAAATTAAAAATGCATACAAATTACAATGAATGATCCATGATCATATAAATAGGAATCCAGCTTCATGCAATCCTAGAAGTATGAAAGTATGAAAGGAGAGTAGCTTTCATTTGGCAGCTCTGTGTGCTCTGGGACAACACTGGAGGAAGGTATGAAACATGGTGGAATCATATTAGAATATCTCAACCATTAAGTGACTAGTATTGTTTAATGTCACAGCCGCTGCGAATGGAAACGCTTATACTTTTTGCTTTCACATGTGGGGCAACATACATGTTTAGGTGAGAATAAGTAATAAGGTGTGAAGCGGGAGATGGGGGTGGAGGGGGAGACGAGGATGCAGAGGGATGGATGTGTTGGAGGCATGGACTGCTGCTTTGGGAACAAGCAAGCGGGGGGGGGGAGTAGTGAAGCTTGCCCCTTGACATTTATGATTGAATGTGTTTCTCGTCACATCCCGGGTATCCACCAACCTTTTGCCCCATAAGCTCAGTGGTCACTTCAGCTTGGTTGAGATGTGGAGCACGAGGGGAAAAGCCTTTATTCCCAATAGTGAATAAGTGGAGGATGACACTTTACCAAAAGCCCAACACCGTGGTGATCACAAAATGGAGGGCAACCCAACTTTCAGATCTATCCATCAATCGCTTTTCACAGATATCTCCATTTATTTGTAGCCAATCCCTCATCATGGTTGATCATTTCACTCATCTTCTGTCCTTTTCTTTCTTCCTAGCCATTCTACCAAACCTCTTTCCTAATTTCTCATTTTTTAATACCTAGTTATCCAATTTGTCCATCCCTCCATCCACTCGTCCATCCATTGATGTCCTCTTATTCTTTCTCCCATCCTCTTATCCTCTTAACATTCCCACCATATCTCCTTTCACTATTTTTCTCTTTCTCTCCCCTCTGTCCCCACAAAGAGACAGCTAGTAATGAGGCCCAATCCCGCTGTTCCTGTCTCCTCCGTGTTCCCATTATCCACCTACTCCTGATACTAAGCACCTCATTTCACTTCTTCCTTTTCCTCTTTCCCACTTTGCCTTCTCTCTGTCCTTCCTTCCTGCTGTCGTGTGCTTTTCAGTGGACCTTTTTTTTTTTTTTTTTTTTTAAATCCATAGCTACCCATGTAGCTCTAGAGGAATTGAAACCCTTACTCTGACAGTATTTGTAGCCTTTGGGGAGCTACAAGACCTCGCTCTTTCATCCTCTTTCATTCCTTAGCGGTCTGAATTTGAATATCAGAAAAGCATTTAACTGTCATCCTATAAATCACTTGTCTCTTCTGCTCTCTGTGTCAAGCAGCATTACTCACATCTGTCTCTTTTTCTACCAGCCCACCCCAACATGCAGCCTCCTCTTGTTTGTTTCTTTTATTGGAACACATTTGCATTCGTCACTCAAATGTATTAATAATAAGTCTTACAACCCTGCTGTGTGTGTATGGTTATGCTTGTCTGTTTTCTTTGAGCATGACTCTGTGCCCCATCCCCCAAAGAACAATTCCCTGTTTCAAAATAGGTTGAGTGCTAATTAGAGGAAGTGTGTTAGTCTTGCGTCCCCCATCATTGTAGCCCCTCCATGTGCTCACCATGAACGGCCCCCAGCCAACGTCGCTCACACACCGCCTTGGTAACTCTCGTAACACCCAGGACCCGTGACCAGAAACACACACATGCAGGAGGACAATCCACCAGACACACGCAGCCGTACAGGGTGTCATCTCAGAAGTGCGTGGAGAGCAGCGTCAACATGAGCTGACTTCCTCCAGCAGAGAGAGAGAGTGTGTGTGTGTGTGTGTGTGTGTGTGTGTGTGTGTGTGTGTGTGTGTGTGTGTGTGTGTGTGTGTGTGTGTGTGTGTGTGTGTGTGTGTGTGTGTGTGTGTGTGTGTGTGTGTGTGTGTGTGTGTGTGTGTGTTAGTGAAGCCAGGTGACTGAAAGACATCCAGTGCATGTTGATTTATAGTACAGGCCTCTGGTGTCTTTTTCACATAATCTCTGGTCAGATCTGCCACTCATCTCCATGGTAATTATGGGCCTAAATTAGCTCCGTATTTTACAGAGTGACATTTCTATTCCTCCCTTTCCTCCATTAGTGCACCTACCACTCACTTCTCTGCTAATGCATTTGGTAGTATTGTCCAATTACTGTCTCACTTTCTTTTCCCCTACTCCGCCTCTCTGATGACAAAAATCATTACTAATAATATACAACCTGCACAGAAATCATTGCTTATAATTTAGTCAGAAATATTTTAATTGAAAATTGGGGTGAAACATGCATGAGGGCACGCCCAAAGACCCCGTCACACTCTGAATTTTCAGATGAACTGCGTCTGGTTCCACGTGTTGTAAAGGGTGCTCCCGTATCCTCGGCTATAGCTCCTCAATGATCCGTCCTCGGGGACGGAATAAGAGCTGTGAGACCTTCACCGAGGAGGGACAGAACCACATCCGGTTCATCCGAGGAACATCTGAAGCCATCAAATACGGGGTCAGAGTCTGTTGATCCCTGGTTCCTGACTAGGATCAGATCAGATCTGGTCCCACTACCCCGTCTGGCGGTGGCAGCCGTTACATGCCGGGTTGCTAGCCATAAAGAGAGCAGTGGCATGTTGTTTTTCATATCCGTCTCCCCAGGAACACCGACTACATAGTTGACCCTTTTTTATCTCTCAGGACAACGCCATGTACACTAATGGGTGACGTTCTCATCTGTATCTCTCCCCCCCTACCCCTCCATTATCTCTCTCACCTCTTTGCCTCTGTCTCCATCTGCCCTGCTCACGTCCTGCTGTTACTATCACTTTGTACGCATGTGGGCTTCAAATGCAGGTGGACAGGACATGCGTGCTCTGTAGTGTCTCTGCATGCATACAGGTGGAGGGGGGGGTGTCTGTCTGTAATGTTCCCTCCCATTCTCATATTCCATTTATGTTGTTTTTCCATCTGATCCGTTCTCTCCTTCCTTCCTTACTTCCTTCCTCCCTCCCTCCCTCCCTCCCTCCCTCCCTCCCTCCCAACTCTCCTGCTTTCATTTTCTAACATTCCTTTTCTGTTTTCACTTTCTGTCTGTCCTGTCGCTGTCTCCGTTCCCACTCCTAGTTCCATTTCCTATTTTCCTCTGTGTTAGTTTTCTTTCTAGTTATTATTCACTTGCTCTCTCTCTCTCTGTCCTTTCTCATCTCTTTCCCCCTTTGTCTCTATCGGTCTCTCCCTCTGCTCTTAGTTGATTTGTTTTTCCAGCTTCATTTTTCTTACTGTGTCGTCTTTCACCCTGTTTTCACATTGGTGTCTGTTTTCTATTTGATGCCCCTTTCCCTCTCCTCCCCGGATTCTATTCTACATCTCTTGTTCTTTTTGCTCCTATTGTTCTCTCTCTCTCTCTCTCTCTCTCTCTCTCTCTCTCTCTCTCTCTCTCTCGCGTTGCTGATTTTTATTTTTTCCAGTTCTCCCTTCACTTTCTGCTTTCTATCCTCTTCCATCTAATTTTTACACTCTTGTTCTGTCATTTTTCTTTCTCAGCGCCCCCCTTTCCATTTATTTGTACATCTCATATTGTCTCCCCCTTCTTACACCCTTCCCCTCTTTCTCATTCTCCCTTTTCAGTGGCTCTCTATGGCAATCTTCTCTTTGTCGCTTCTAAGTCCTGCATTCCTCCATCGAGCTTGCCCCTCCCTAACTCGTTTATTTTTAAATCAGATTTCTCTCTTCTCTCTTTCTCCTTCTCTTTATATACACCTGGTCCCCTGTTTCCTTTTTCACAATAAACCTCCCTGTTTCTTTTGCTAACACTGGCCTATTTCCCGGATGCCATTTCTCTCTCGCTCTCTCTCTCTCTTTCTGCCTCTCCTTTTCGTACCTAAAGGCCATTTCTCCCATTTTTTTGTCTCCCTCCTTTTCCCCACCCATCTTCTTTTCTCTCTCTCTGTCTTCTATGTCCTCATATCTTCAGGATTAACATTTGTATTTTCTAAGGGATCTCACAGACGCACTCTTTTATTTTGTAATTCCCCCCCCCCCCCCCCCCCCCCCCCCGTCTCTGGTGTGTGTGTGTGTGTGTGTGTGTGTGTGTGTGTGTGTGTGTGTGTGTGCCTGCACATGCCTGCATGTATTCACACATTACTGTATGCTGAAATTAATGGGTTCTGTGTGTGTCTTTCACTTTGAATCAGGCTCACCTCTCTTTGCAACTCAGTGTTTTTTGTGCACACTGCACAAAATGTTTGTGCTTAATTTAGGAACAATTGTCAGGTGTGTGTGTGTGTGTGTGTGTGTGTGTGTGTGTGTTTCCCATTCTGCGTGTTGCGTCCGTGTTCAGTGATACGAGGCAGCTGGCTGAGGGAGGGAGCATTATTTAAGCATGTTGATATTTAAGCATTCAGTCCATTGTATTTTTAAATGATCAAATTTTCTATGAATGTTTTTCTCTGAAAGTGTTCATTGTTCAGATATAATAAAATCATCCTTCAATAAAACTAGCCATTCATAACCCTAACCCATTTGTAGATTTTAGGATCTTGGGCTCTGATCTGATTTGTGCTGAAATTATTAGAATAAATAGGAAATAGTGTTTGAATTGGATGAGATTAAGTTGGTTTTACAGAGATTGTTTTAGCTGCATTGTATTCATGGTCATACTCATCATAAGATGGTGCGTTTAAGAGAGAGAGAGAGAGAGAAAACGAGCGTGTTGAGATAAGACTCGACTGAGAGAAACATAGACACAGAAACACTAGAATCAAAACAAGCATGAGGCAAGAAATGATGCCTACAGCTTGAAATGTACTGTAGTAATTATCCATATCAAATGAGCATTGCTAGTGTATTATACACATGCAACAAAAACTTGTTTTTGACTTAATTACTGATATGTATCTGTTGTGTTTGATGTGCTTTCACAGTCGAGCATTGTGGAGATAGTGAATACCGTCTCGACTCATGGAGAGCATGAATATCTTGTAAATATGTCAGATTTGAAATAAGAGTAACTAAAGAGTAATTAAGCTGGTAAACAAGGGCCTGCGGTTCTGAATTATTGTATGAAAGCATACAAATCACTGTAGGATACTAGTTCTGTAAAATCCTAATGTAGAGCAGCAGTACTTTGTATCATTTAGTCATTTCTCTCGAGGTCGACGTTAGAATCCGTGACCCGTAGAGCAAAGCCTGATAGCAAAAGATGAATCTGACCTCATTTTCTTTGATTTGGTATTAGTGTCAGTCTGTCACACTCTGCATGTTAATGTCAAAACGGGTAGCTAGCAATTTAAGATTTTTTTCTTTTCTTTTTGAGACACATACTGAATATAATACCCAAAATATGGGCGCCCGTTCTACCAACTGAGCTATCCGGGCGCCCGTCCACATTCATATTTAGACGCAACAAACTACAAAAAGCCTTGAAGTTTGAAAGGAAGTACAAAGAGTTGTTGCTATGGAGATGACACACCGTCGCATTGATGTGAGCTGGCAGGTTTCTGGGACGCTGCAGACCGGTGCGTTGGAAGTAGTTAGAAGTTTCAACGTGTCTCGTTGCACATTTCCCCTGTGAACTGGATTAACTAGCGGTTAGAAAATAAAAACCGTTAGAGTGGATTTCCATTGCTAGGCAACAGCCCGGTCCCTCGTTAACTTCCTGTCAGTTGATGTCACTATACGCATTATATTACATAAGTCCCTATGAAGCCCTGCGATTGGTTAGGGTTAGGCATTGACCTGGAGTGGTTAAGGTTAGGATAGCCGATTGGTTGGGTTAGGATTGGTTTAGCTGATTGGTTAGGACCTGAACGTGTGTGTGTGTGTGTGTGTGTGTGTGTGTGTGTGTGTGTGTGTGTGTGTGTGTGTGTGTGTGTGTGTGTGTGTGTGTGTGTGTGTGTGTGTGTGTGTGTGTGTGTGTGTGTGTGTGTGTGTGTGTGTGTGTGTGTGTGTGTGTGTGTGAGATATAGATATATAGATTTTAACTGATAGTAATAAAAGGTAAACATTCTTGTTGAAAGGTTAACCATTTACATTACTAGTGGTAACCTTTGTTTCTTCTCGCTCCTGATCCCCACGTTTGCTCAACTCTTTCCCTACTCATCTTTATTCCAGCTCTCATCTGGTTAATTTTATCCTTTTTTTTTGCATCTCCTTTCATCTTCCTTCTCCCTCCTTTTTCTTTTATTTCTTTCCCTCTTGACATGCAGAATATGTCTAAGAGGTTTCAGTGCAAGTGTCCTACATAACCACAGTCTGGCTGTAGTGGGGGTGTGTGTCTTTTTGTGTCTGTTTTTATTTTTTCTCCCTGGAGTGTGTTTACTGAAGTGTGCCTGTGTTGTGGTGTGTTCTTGAACCTTTTACAGGTTTAGTGATGCATCTCAGTGTCCATTTGTCTGCTTGTTTCTGTATGTATGTCAGTATCTGCAAGTGTTTGTGTGTGTGTGCACGCGTTTGAGTGTGTGTGTGCGTTTGAGTGTGTGTGTGTGTGTGTGTTTGAGTGTGTGAGGGTGGTTTTATCAGCTATTGCAGATGGCCACAGCCTCTCATCCATCGTTCCAGCGAAATGAAGAGCCCTCTGAAGAGTGAAAGCAGAGAAGAAAGGAACGGACAGACAGACAGGGAGAGAGGATGAGAGAGGGCGATGAGTCACAGAGCGAGTGTGGGAGAGAGAGGGATGGGAAGAAACAGCGAGAGGTGGAAAAGAGAAGAGGGCCATCAAAAGATGGAGAGATTGAGAGGAGTGATGGGGAGAGAGACACCGTGAAGTGTCTATCCGTGTGTGCTAGCCCTTCAGACCTATTAAGAATTTAAACTAACTTTTGGATATTGACATATCATGCTTGTAGAGTGTGTCTGTGTGTCTGTGTGTGTGCGTGCGTGCGTGCGTGTGTGTGTGTGTGTGTGTGCCCTGCAAGTGGACCTTTCCAAGTAAATTCTTCTTAGCTGACGTGCAGCTTGCTGCAACGGTTTGGTCACATAGGTAGAGGTGTGCGTGCGACAGTTGGCTTGCATTGAAAAAAGAGGCTCTTCAAATCGCCTTGGGATACGGAGTGTTTGCAATGCAGCACCCGCAGGAGAGAAAACAAACAGAAGAGACGGAGAGCGAGGGATAAAGCATCCAAAATAAATAAAAAACAAGCAAGCGCGTTAGAGATGAGTTTGTGCCGCTTCAAGAAGCAAGCGGTTGGAAAAGGTGAACGAGGGACAAAGTGTGTGTGCGTGTGCGTGTGCGTGTGCGTGT